>NC_056568.1:5563261-5637646 GCF_013358625.1 Macadamia integrifolia | reverse complement strand
TTTAATATTAAGAAAAATTAAAAACAAAGAGTAAAGAGACAAACCTAATACAAAAATATAAGCATAAACTACTTCGTGGAGAGAGCAATGCCACCTTCAGTATCACCATAAGCAGGGAGCTCAAATCGTAAACTAACAAAAATGAAATCTAAGCCTAGACATTGCATTATTAGTTAACTCTTTTTAAATATGAAATGGAAAGTCAATCATCACAGCTGAAAAACCTGTCTTCGTTGCATCTTTGGCTAGATAATCTGCAGTAGGATTGGTCTCTCTAAAGTAATGTGTGATCTTCCATGAAATTGAAGAAAGAAAAAGGCTGAAGGAAGGTTTATTTCTGCAATGCAAATCAAGGAACAGTATTTGATACATCACAGAAGTGGAGTAGGACTCTATCCATAAGGCTATGACACCAACCTCCCTTCTTCGTAGTAGATCCTCGATGAGGCTATCAATTTCAGCTTCAAAGACAGCTTTAACACTGAGGGAGCTCTCGAAGAACACTAATATATACATTCCCCAAACCCTAAACCCTAAACCCTAAACCCTTTGAGAACTCCTCTAGCCCCTGCTCTGCTAAGGTTAGCCAAGGAACTTCCATCCACATTCAATTTAGCCCAAGAAATAATCTATTTGCACCAAAAAATCTCCACTATAATTCACACTTGACATGACACTATGGAGAGCCCCATTCTTCTGTAATACATCAGATCTGAAATCAATTTGACGATCCCTTTCATATTCAGATTAGCCTCTGTGACCTCACTTCTCACCATCTCGAAAATGAAATTCGGTAGTCGTTCTTTCCCTTCATAGTGTCTCATATTCCTCTCTCGCCAGATATTTGATGACACTATAATCAAGGCTCCTCAAGATTTAGGCCCCTCCTCTTCCCTATCCACCAGTTTAGCATGTCAGACGTCCCCAGCTGGGTTTGCCAAGTAACACCAAAGCAATCAACAAATTTCTTCCAAATACACAGAGTAGAGACATTCAAGAAACAAATGCTAAATGAATTTGGCAGTGTTTCCACAGAGATTATATTTCAAGATAATATGTATCCCTTTGCATCTAGCAACATCATCCGATGGCACCTTCCCATGAGCTAGCCGCCATCCAAATTTTTCCTAGCGAGGCAAGAGCTTCTTGTACCAAATGATGGAAATCCAAGGAACTTCAGGATTTCGCATCCTAATTTCATCCCAAGCCGAAAGGAAACTAAAGTTACCCAAGGGATTAAGACTCCAAAAAAATTTATCATATCAGTAGGAAATAGAGGCATCTTAATATTTCTCGCCATGTCAAAAGCATCATTCAACATCCTTGAGCATACAATAGGATAATTCCACTCATATCTGAGATGAAGCCACATTTAGCTTTAACATTATGAAAATAGTCTGATTCAAATTGACCAAATCCTGAATGGAAGAAAAGCCAATCCATCTATCTGGCCAAAACCGAATGGATTTCCTACTCCCAACAATCCATCACTCATTTTTTGAGACAAAACTCCACCTTCTTTTGACCCCTGGCCAAATGGATGGAGGTCTATATCCCTTTTTAATCATTCCTCCAGGCTGCACAAACCGAGCCTTGAGAAAATTTGCTTGACACTGACTCACCATCTTGATCTGCCAAACCTTTTTGCACAACAATGATTTATTAACCTCACGAAGCTTCCAGATACCAAGCCCCACTTCGTCTTTTGGCTTACACAACTACTCTCACCTTATTGTAATAGCTTTGGTTGTGTCTACGTCACTTATCCATATAAAATTCTTCATCCACTTCTCCATAGTTGAAAGAAAGGGAAGAGGGCCACCAGTAAATGAGACCTATGAATCTGCAAACCAACTATCACTGAATGGACCAGCTCCACCCTACCTGCCACGGATAGTATTTTCCTATTCTAGCCTGCCATTTGACCCGTGATTTTGTCCCTCACAGAAAGGAGTTCCTTCTTAACTTGACCTTTGAAATTTTCCGATCCTAAATAGCAAGTTGGGAAATTACAAATTGGAATTTTCAGAGTGTCCAAGATACATTGCTTTCTTGCGGCCATGAATAGCTTGATTTTGGCAAGATTAACTATCTAGTTAAGTACTTCAAAGCCATATATTGCATTTTACTCAGTTACTAATCAATTTATGCAATTTACCTAAGCAAGTTAGTTGGAAGGCAGTGTGTTGAATAATCACATGATTGAAAGATGTACAACATAAAGGAATAATACGTTCTGTTTAGATTGGGATGGCCATAAATGAATATCATAGACACTTTAATTCTAGTCATGGATAAGGAATTGCTAGACGTTTGGTAATTTCTCCTTGGCCTAAAGTAAGAGATCCCATTAAAATATCACATTTACTGGAACAAATCTCATTATCATAAATAGCTATTAATCCCTTAGTCCTATACATGTTACTTCAGTTGCGGAGTTGTTTATTTTCAAGAGGCTACAGGTAATGATTATGGAGAAGATCTCCTCCAAGGAGAATTGTAGAGATTTGTGGAGCTATCAGCCAGTGGATTGCCTTAAACTGAACATTGAGGGATACTCTCTTCAAAATCCGGGCTGGTTAGGAGTAAGTGGTCTATTTAGAAACAACAGTGGGTCTCCTAAAAATTGTTGAGCTCCAATTTTATAGCAGAATTTGCAGTATTCTTTGTTGGTCTCCATTGTACCTGTTCTATGAATGTTGCTAGGCTATGGATAGAATGTTGAATAGAATGCAATTCACAATCCATTGTAAATTGTATTAAAAGTCAAAAAATCCCAAGGTGCTTTCAGAAAAAAATGGTGGTTCTACAAGTGCTTCTTGGATAGTGTTTCATGGAAAATAACTCATTGTTTCCGTGAAGTAAATTTAGTGGCGGATGTAGGTTAACAAAAGATGCCGCAGTGTTACCGCCGATAATCTGCCAGAGGAGCTAAACCTGCACAAGGACAAAAGGCAGAGGCCCGGAGGTATCCCCGGGGTTAGTCCTCCGATGCCCAAGTTAGAGACCAACGGAATAGTGTTTTTACAATAGTAATGGTGTGTTGACCTACCTCTCCCCTCCTTTTGAGCCCTCTCTTATAATGCTTAGGGTCTAGGGTTTTCCTTTTGGGAGTCCCCCTCGGGTCCACCTTTTTCCCTTCCCGAGTCCTACTCGGATACGTGTTATTCCCCCTGTGAGGAATATTCCCTATTCGGGTATCTTCTCCTCCCATGGTTTGCGTGGTTAGAATTCTTACGACCTCTATCAGGTGGGCGACATGTGTCCTTTCTTTGGATACCGTGTGTTCTTACCTTACAGGGTGATTAATTGGGTCGTATCACAGCCCCCTTACTTCCACTAGGAAGCTTTTTCAGTGGAATGACTTCCTTCCTCTTTTGTGTTCCCCTTCGGCATTCGGTCATGGCCTTCATCTTGAAACCAAGACCTCCGATCAGGTCCACAGCCTTAGCCAGAGCCCCAACTGAGGCGGCGACCTTCAATCAAGTCTGCTTGGCCTTAGACAGAGCCCCTAACTGAGGTTTTTGACCTTCGGTCAGGTCTGCTCGGCCTTAGCCCAGGTCCCTGCGGTCATTACCGTCTTGGACATCCTCCTTTTCGTGGTCTATGAATTGGCCTAGATACCCTCTTCGGATCATTCCTTCTATTTCTCCCTTCAAGTGCCAACAATCTTCAGTGTCGTGGCCATGGTCCCTGTGGAAGTGGCAATATTTGTCCATATTGCGTCTCTCAGGATGTCGTCCCATCTTCCCTGCCCACTTCATGGCTCTGGCATCTGGGGGGATCTTTTATCTGTATTAGCACATCTATTCGTTTTCGGTTCAGAGGCGCGTATTTCTTGAACTTCTTCGGTGGACTGGGTGCCCATCCACGTTCAGACTTTCATCTTTTGCACTCTTCAGAACCTTTTCCTCCCCGTCTTCTCTTCAACTTCTTCATCGGCTTGAAGGGTTTCTTCCATCTGGATGTATTTATCACACCGAGCCCTCAACTCGGCTAGGTTCCTTGGTGTATGCTTCGCCAAAGACCTTTTTAGCTCTTTATCCTTGACACCTCCCAGCAGGGCCGTGAACTCTTCTTTCTGGTCCAGACCTCTGATCGTGATCTTCTCTTGCTGAAAGAGCTTTATGTAGTTTCACAATAACTCTCCTTCATGTTGTTTTACGTTGGTCAGGTTCAATGTGGTCTTCTGAAGGGGTTGGCTACTGGAGAATCCCTTCACGAAGAAGTAACTCAAATCGCTGAAGTTGTGGATCGATTTCGTCGATAAGCGATTATACCATAACCTTGCCACTCCTCTGAACGTCAAAGGCAGGGCTCAACACATGATGTTTTTTGAGACTCGGTGGAACTGCATCGCAACCTTAAGGCCTTCCAGATGATCGACGGGGTCTCCAAACCCGTCGTACGTATCATATTTGGGTAGACGAAAACCAATTGGGAGCGGGTCCCTCATGACTTCATCAGCTAGAGCCGTGTCATTGGTGAGGTCCGGCTTGCGGGTTCCCTTCTAGTTTTTTGCTACCTTCCGGATCTCGTCCTTCAGGTCTAGGATCATCTACTTCAACCCTGAGTCACGTAACTGTTTGTCTCCTTGGCGCGGTTCTTCATGCCCGGCTCTCGTGATGTGGCGCGCTCTTTCTTTGGGTGGGGGCTTTCCCTCATTACTCGATTTCGAGGATTCTGGCCGGACCTTATCGATCCTAAGTTACTCCGGTCCTTGTCTTGCGGTCGCTCTGGTTGGACATGGGAGCCTCGCGTTGCTCCATTGGTCTTATGAGAGACGGCTTTGGAGACCTCTTTCATTGTCTCGGCCATTCGGTCATACTTCTCCTGAAGAGCGTCAAACTGCTCCCTCGTCACATATTCCTGCGCCTTGGGAGGGGGAGGATCGCTATCCCTACGCACCGGATGTCCGGTCGAGCACTGGTCCCTCACGAAACCTTCCTGATCACTGTTTCCCCGTTCTTCCTTGATGTTCGTCGAGGGAGGGAGCCCTCCTGAAGGTTCTCCCTCATTCATATTTATATTCGGTGTTGCTTTTGTTTTTTTACGATTGTAGGTTCTCCCCACCATTACTGTCGTTCCCACGGACGGCGCCAATCTGTTACCACCGATAATCCGCCAGAGGAGCTAAACCTACACAAGGACAAAAGGCAGAGGCCCAGAGGTATCCCCGGGGTTAGTCCTCCGACGCCCAAGTTAGAGACCAGCGGAACAGTGTTTTTACAAGAGTAATGGTATGTTGACCTACCTCTCCCCTCCTTTCGGGCCCTCTCTTATAGTGCTTAGGGTCTAGGGTTTCCCCCTCGGGTCTGCCTTTTTTCCTTTCCGAGTCCTACTCGGATACGTGCTATTCCCCTTGTGGGGAATTTTTCCTATTCGGGTATCTTCTCCTCACGTGGTTTGCGTGGTTAAAATTCTTACGGCCTCTATCAGGTGGGCGACATGTGTTATTCCTTTGGATACCACGTGTTCTTATCTTACAGGATGATTAATTGGGTCGTATCACGCAACAATTACTATATCCACCACTTGGGATAATGCCCTTATATTTGTTCTTCAAGATATCAACTGAAATTCTCAACGGAGACCAAGATATAGAATCTATATTTGTTTTGCTTGGGTTGCTTCTCTACTGATGGTCATTCTTCGTTCTATAAATTTTATTCATTAATAAGGTTCTTTTACATATTCTTAACGTAAAAAAAGAAATAATAATAAAATAAAATAAAATAAAAATAATAAATAATAAAAAATAAATAAAAAAAGGATCTATTCTGGGACACAAACTATATCTGCTTTGTTAAAGGTGGACATGGACAGCTTAATCCCCGGTACTCTTAAAATATGTCAGAGTGAATCTGAGGTGGCCGCCAGAGTGGTGAGTGGTAAATAAAGAAAGGAAAGAAAGGACAGAGGAGAAAAGGAAGCTATTGTTTCGGGAGACCACAGTGCCTCAATCTTTTTTATAACAGATCCCTGGGATTCCAAGAACTCCCGTCCAATAGATAAGGTGCTTTCATGAAAGATCTTCTTTTTATTCTCTTATAGATCAGCAAAAGTATATATTAATAAGAATGAATGACAGGATTCCTGTCTAGGCATAGCCAACAAAACCAGTAAATATAGATATGTTCAAGTTTCACCTTCGGCATTGCTTAGTCCCAAGTTTCACCAACGAGTGCATGACAGATCTAATCAACTCCAAACCTCAAACAAATAAAGCTTTTAAAAATCCCAAGGTGGTAGCCGAGTTTGCAAGGGACCTTTCCCTCAAAAAGCTTGTGGTTTTAAGTTCGACTCCTCTTACCTCCTTTGGGTCCACTCGCACAGAGATGTTTAGTACTCTTGATTGATTTCAATGAAAGTTGAATAGTTCTCATTCAACCCCAGTATGATCCATTCTCATTCAACCCCAGTATGAGCCAGTCTATGTGGTTATGGGGTCAGTATGGGCCTATAGGACTAGTCCGACCAAAGGCTTGATACCGACATCAGGAAAAAAAAAAAACTCTCACAAGTTATCATACCAAAGAAAATCTTGTTATAACTCACATCTAAACTTCAAAAAGAGACCACATAAACAAGTCATTGTTGCCATTTCAATTGGCATAATAGCTAGATTCTGTAAAACACACACAATCTCCAAAACTATCAGAACTGAAAAGAAATTGCATCTTATCTCAGGAAAAGTGAAAATTAACTAATTAAGTTGCATAAACTACAATCTTCATTGCATTAATACAATGCCCCGGCAGGTTGCACAAGAAGAAGTTATTTCCTTTCCTCAATTTGATATGATCATTTCCAGTTCTTGTAATGAAGGATCCTTTAGGAACTGAGCAAGTCTTGTAGCCGTAGTGGTTAACCTTCACAACATTGTGAGCCGTCGGAAGGTACTTGAAAACTGTTAACATTAATTTCAACCAAATTCCCTTATTAATATTTAAAAAAAAAAATATCATAAGATTTATTAATGGAGAGGTATATATGTGAGTGATACTTACCAAGAATATCACCAACCTTGAACTTCTTTCCCTTAGGCCAAGACTCAACACCAAAGGTCCAACCGGTCATACCCCCAACTATGTAGGATTTTGCCTGAGCAATCTCACACTGGATGGTGAAGCACAGGAGAACCAACATAACAATCCTTTTGATGGCCATTGCACTACCTCTTTCCTTAGCCATCCTCCAAGCTAGCTAGCTATAATTTATAATTTCTTTACAGAAAAACTTGGACAGAATGATAGAGTTATTCGGAAGTTGCAAGGAGATTAAGGGAATGAGGTTGGCTTTTATTGAGTTCTGTTGTGTAAGAGAGAGGGGAAAAAAAAAAAAAGTTAATTGATTCATTAGCGGAAGCCACGAAATGGGAGGCTTAGAAGAATTGGTGTAGTTCTTCGGATCCACATCCTCTCCATAGAGCTCAGGGACTAGATAGTAATCCCACAGCTGGGATGACCTGGGCACATGTCTCAAGGTCACTCCAGTTGTGAGATCACTCTATGATCCACGGACTCTATGGAGAGGAATCCTATAGTAGTTCTTCATTAGTAGTCAATAATTTTTTAATTATTTTTTGTCACGTTGACACTCTTTAACCCATTTTAAAAACACAAAAGAAACTTTGAATTTTGTTTGGATGAGAAACTTGGGATTCATGCTTCACCACTATACCCACCACCATCTAATAGCTAAAAGGATTAGAATAAAAGGCTACTACTAAAAAAAAAAAATTAATAATAATCATATATAATAAATAAAATAAAATTAGAATTAGAAGTGAGACATTGTGGGAAAATTTAACTTAAGCAGGCCACCATATATTGAATTTTTTTCCTTCTCGTGCTTTTAATGGTTCACTTAGTTTTAGGGAGCCCAAACGGGTAGTCGAGCTGGCAAAGGACCTTCGCCTTTGGAAGCGTGTGGTTCTGAGTTCGACTCCTCTTACCTCCTTTGGGCCATTCACACAAGGTATTTAATGCTCTTAATTACTTTTTTGTGAAAATTGGATGGTTCTTATTCAACCCCTGAATGACCTGATCCATGGGTCAGTATGGGCCCATGGGACTAGTTAGACCGAAGGCTTGGATACCTGTTGTTAGCAAAAAAAAAAAAAAAAAAAACCTTAATCCTAGGGATTTAAATATTGAGAATTAAATCATTTTTTTTTTTTTAAATTTCTATTGATATCGATTTAATCTGTATAATGGATTGGTCGATTTTACCCTTAATTTTCATTAAAAAAATGAATTTATTTTACGATTTTACCCTTGAGCCAATATCAATACCCCGATCAAGATTCGCCAAGTATCGATGTTAGTATCATTGACCTAGATCGATCAAATCTTGCCTAGTCTCAAGTGGAAATTGATTTTTCGTAAAACATTAAAATTACATGTGGAGATCTCTGATTGATCTGAAATAAGATCATGATCATATGCATAACTGTACAATATGCACTTTTCAAATTAAATGGGAGAAGGGGGAAGGTCCGGTTCAGTTGGTATACCATTCAAATTCCAATATTTGCAAAATCACCTGTGCTTTTGCACGGGCTATGTAAGAAATAATTGTGATCAAGGTAGTCCAATATTACAGGAAGAAGAATCATGCAATTAGGTTTGAGGAATTAATTTAATTAATACATTTGAACTTCAAATAAAAAATTATTTCCAGTTCATATTTGCATGATTTATGGAACATATACCAATAAATGATAAAAAAATAATATTAAAATATCTATTCCACCACGTAGGCTGAATAAAAAAAAAAAAAAAGTATGCATGTCGAACAACAAAAAAAAAATATGTCTATTTATCAAAAATTTGTTTTCTAATGTTCAATTGATTGATCTAAGTACATCACCGACTAAATGTGTCTCCTTTTATTTATATATATATATATATATATATATAGAGAGAGAGAGAGAGAGAGAGAGAGGTGCTATGTTTATTTTATTAATCTTAAAAATTATATTGTGAGCATTTGTATATAACAGTTATGTGAAAGCATATGAGCACATAGACTTTTTTTTTTATAATTTAAGTCAATTGTACCAAATCAAGAAAAGAGAAGTTACAAATAACTAAAAGATAATAAATTATCCTCATTGAGTGAATATAATAACATAGTCTCTTTCTTTAATTTACATTTTGTGCTGAAACTTCTAATTTAATAAAAAAAGAAAAAAATGTTTATGTGGGGATTATGGTCCTTGTGTCCAGACACATCGGAGGGTGAAATGGTTGATCCGCCCCCTATGAAATAGAAAATGATATCTTGTGGATTCTTTTTTTGTGTTCTTGTTGGTCCTCAAGCACGTAGAGGAACCGTAATCCTCCACAAAAAAATTCTTCACTAAAAAAATATTTAAAAAAAAAATAAATATGAAAATGTCACATACATGATGGATTCTTACTCTAATGGAAAGACTGACACGAAACAAAAATTTTATTTATTTATTTTTATTTTTTTATTTTTTTTATGTATGAATCTTTTTTTTGGGTAAAAGATGCATGAATCGATGACAACTTCATACTCTACAATAAACATGAGGCCAAACAACTTAAAGCATATACTCCTTTTGTGGAACATTTAAGTGTACTTATGTTAAAAGAGTAAAAGTCTCTTTTGTTGTTATATTTTTAATGTAATCTATTGGGAAGAGTTTACTTAGATGCCACGTACATGGTGTAGCTCATGTATCGCCCTAATGTATACCACATGGCGTGTCGTATGGGGTTGAATATGCACAAGTAAAACTGAAAGCCTAAAGCTAGTGTTGTTTTATCCCAAAAGATACATATCATTGATCTTCTTGAAGAATAGTACGGTTGAAGCTAATATGCATAAGGCTTCAATGGATGTAATCAATATGAAATATGGTGCTGACAAAAAAGAAAAAAAAAGAAGAAGAATAGAGACCAGCCTAATACATAAATATAAGAATAAACTACCTCGTGGAGAGAGCAAACTCACCTTCAGTATTGCCATAAGCAGGGAGCTCAAATCACAAATTAGCAAAAATGAAATCTAAGCCTAGACATTGCATCATTGGTTAACTCTTTAATATGAAAAGTAGAGTCAATCATCATAGCTGAAAAACCTGTCTTAACTACATCTTTGGCTAGATAATCTGCAATAGGATTGGCCTCTCTAAAGTAATGTGTGATTTTTCATAAAATTGAAGAAAGAAAAAGACTGAAGGGAGGTCTATTTCTGCAATGCAAGTCAAGGAACACTATTTGATTGCACTGAAGACATTACAGAAGTGGAGTAGGACTCTATCCATAAGGCTTTGACACCAACCTCCCTTCATCGTAGTAGACCCTCGATGAGGCTATCAAATTCAGCTTCAAAGACAGCTTTAACACTGAGGAAGCTCTAGAAGAATACCAATATATACGTTCCCCAATAATCTTTGAGAACTCCTCCAGCCCCTGCTTTGCTAAGGTTACCCAAGGAACTTCCATCCACATTCAATTTAGCCCAAGAAATAGGCGGTGTGCACATAAAAATCTCCACTATATTTCACACTTGACATGGCACTATGGAAAGCCCCACTCTACTGCAATACATCATATCTGAAATCAATTTGACAATCCCTTCCATATTCTGTTGGATTTTATGTGTTGAAAGTTTCAAAATATTACACTTACCGATATGGTGTGAGTGTGAGTGTGGGTCTACACTTATATATAGATGTACATATATATTGTATGTGTACAACGATGCTTGTACACATATAAGTACGTATACAGGGATGCTTGTATACGTTAAGACATATCTATATATGAACAGATACACCCATATATGAAAAGGTACATTGACTATGTATTTTATAGATGGTTTGAAATTTTAAACATGGGATATTTTTTAGAAAGTATTTTTGTTCTTCCCACTCTGTGTTCTATTCTCTCAAGTCTCTTTGTGTCTGATAATGAGTATAGCCTTCGAACTTCCCTATATATTCACATATTGGAGTGCACCTTATGAGATTAGGAGTTGTTTTATCTTGGAGGTATAAAAGCAAATGGTCAACCCGGTTGCATAATTAGGGGCGTTTAAAAACTTTAAGGATAGTATCATTCTGATACGACTCAACTCAAATTCTATTTGTTCTTGATTTAAGAAGGATTACTATGATGTTGTGAATTCGTATTTCATCTGGTGCAAATACATATCCAGATAAGTATTACACTCTGCCCGTGCCTATTTTCTAACATAATTCCAATTAGCCTCTTTGACCTCACTTCTCACCATCTCGAAATGTAATTTGGTAGTCGTCCGTTCCCTTCATAGTGTCTCATATTCCTCTCTCTAGATATTTGATGACACTATAATCAATCGAACTGCCCAAGGCTCCTTAAGATTTAGGCCTCTCCTCTTCATTATCCACCAGTTTAGCAAGTCAGACATCCCAACTGGGTTTGCCAAGTAATACCAAAGCAATCAAGAAATTTCTTCCAAATACACACAAAGTAGGGACATTCAAGTAACAAATGCTAAATGAATTTGGCAATGTTTCCACAGAGAATATATTTCAAGACAAGATGTGTCCCTTTGCATCTAACATCATCATCCGATGGCACCTTCCCATGAGCTAGCCGCCATCCAAATGTTGCCTAGTGAGGCAAGAGCTTCTTGTACCAAATGATGGAAGCTCAAGGAACTTTAGGATTCCGCAGCCTAATTTCCTCCCAAGTCGAAAGGGAACTATAAGTTACCCTAGGGATTAAGACTTCAAATACATTTATCATCAGTATGAAATAGAATGAAGCCATATTTTATAGCTTTAACATCGTGAAAAAGTCTGATCCAAATTGTAAATGGAAGAAGAGCCCAATAGGTTTCTATGACTGTAAACACAATAGGTTTCTATGAAGAAGAGCCCGTTTGTGACGAACACCAGTGAGAGAGAATGGTATCAGAGCCTAACCCCTCCCCCTTCTTCGGCTAAGGTCCGTCTCCGGCGGCCGACCCTTCTCGGTTCGAACCTCTTGTAGTCCAACGAATGTTCTAGGCCACGCCCTATTGCAGGTTACTCCGTAGGTATAGTTCTCTGGTGACAGAGAAAGAACCTTTGAGCGATGGGTTCTCAGGCCAAAGAGTGGCTGTTTTATACCCTGTAACGGCTCAGGTTGATCTGTCTCTGAGACCTTAACCTCCGGGGGTCCTGATCGGCCTCGACTAGGCATCCGTTGATCTACTTGAGTTTCACCGACGGGAAGTGCTGCTCGGATTTGGATTTACGCCCTCCTTACGGTATGTCTCTTTCCCGACGTTCTACGTCTTCTCGAAGTTCTTCTTCGTCTTCCTCTTCGACCCCTTCTTCTTCCCGGTCTTCCTCTTTTTCATCCATCGAGTCCCTCTATGAATTTGATTATCTTCCAGATGATCAAATCATCCCGTCAACCCCTTCCCCTCTGCTAAACCCATATACTGTCTTCCCAAAGAAGACTTCTTCCTCTGCTACCTGGAAAACCCTGTTAGCCCCTAGAAAGAAAACCCCTCCGGTAAAGGAACTTGTTCAGGCTTCCCGATGTGAACTCCATCACATCCCTGCCACCACAAAGGAACAACTGTTCACCTTGGAGATCCCGACTAACTTCATCCCTGACTGGCAAAACCAGGGTTATACCCATCTCCACTTTGGTGCAATCAAGTTTGCTCTTACTTTCCATGGCAGGAAAGGCCTTCCCGTGTTCTCCCGCATAGCCCTTCTCGACAGTCGCTTTCTCCGGTATGAACATGCCGTGGTTGCTACTGTTCAGACTACCCTGAACGCAGGAACAATCTTCCTTACTTTGTACCCAAACTTTAACATAGCCTTAGCAGATCCACTTCTTCCTTCAGCCCTAAAGTTTCAGATCCAAATCTCTGGATCTCCACTTGCCCCTACGGCTTTAGCAGGTACTATCCACTACCAGTTGGCTTATCGGTTACAAAACCATGCCTTTGACCTCTCGAAAGGCCAATCTGAGGATGCTCTATTCCTCTCGGTGGACTCTGACCATGTTCCAAGCCTTACCTATGTACCAAGACAAATTCCAAGAGACGACCTCCTTCGTCTCCTCCCTTCTTCTTGGGTTACGGCTTATGAACAGCAGATGGCTACCCAGCAACCTGCTCCCGTAGAACCCCTCCAGTCTACAGACCCACAGTTTATCACTCACCCTTCTGGTGAGGTTGAAATTAGGTTTCCTCCGCCACAACCATTGCCAACACCTTTTCCGACCCAGTTTCAGGGTATGATTCAACAAGATAAGATCCCAATCAAATCTTTTGATGCTTATGGCAACCCTGTTTACTATTTCTCCGATCCGGTCTCCGGTCATAAATACTTTGACCTCTGCGACTGTGATGATTGTCTCCAGAACTCTGATGATGACGACCTCTATCGCCCTAAAAGAAAGTCCTCCCAGACTATTCTCAGGGACCGATATGAGTCAGGAGATACCACAGTTGGCCCCTTAAGCACAGAAGCCCGGTATCCTTTTATGGTCAAATATGGAAACCCTCTTTCAGAACCCTCTTATGTTCCACCTCCTTCTCCGGTCTGTAAACCTCCTTCACCACCTAAACCACCGTCTCCTTTGGTTCCCCCTTGTTGTATGTATGCTCCAGGTTCTTCTTCTTCTTCTCCTGTGAAGAATTTCCCTGGTCCAACCGATTATGGTCCTGATTCTCATGGTGTCCGTCATGTTTGGAAAGTTAAACCTCCTATTCTCCCTTCTGGACAACCAAAAGAAATCTCTCCAGCTGAGGCAGCTCTTAATTGGCAAAATGAAAATGCCATAGTCCAAAACCAGTACTTGGAACGTATCCTTACTACCACCCAACACACCCATAGTACTGTTGGCCGGCATACTCAGTTGATTCAATCCCTGAAAACTGAGATGGATCAAGTCCATATGGAACTCGCTGGTATTGCCTCCTCGACTGCTGATACAGCTCAGGCCTTTGCCCTTATAGGCCAAAAGGAGAAACATCTACGGTTTCTTGAAGCCCAGTTGCACAGTTTACAACAGGCTCCACCTCAGGCAGCAACATCTAGTCGTCAGCAGCCTCTTCCATTAACAGTTCCCAGTATGGCTCCTCAAGATCCATTTGCCATGTATACTATCCCGGCTCCTCCGGTAGTTACATCCCAGCGCTCTTTTCCCCTTGAAGAATTGAAAGCCTTACAACGTCAGCAACGGAATCTGAACCCCAGGCAACAGCAACAACAGAAACAGAAAAACCCAGCCTTGGAAAAACCCTCTCCCCCGCAATTCCAACCATATCCTATGACTGTTTCTTATCCCGCACCTACACCACCTATCCCAAGCTATCCATCACCCTTACCTTCCCCTTCACCTTCTCCACCTCGAACCAAACCTAAATATCCTCCTATAGGAGCCATAACCCCTTCCGGTGATGATGTCCTCACAGATCTCCTCCCCACTTTAGCCCTCCAAGATCCCACACCTGTCCCTTCTTTTATGAATACAGGCCAAGATCCTCCAGCTCCATATCCTGCACCTCCTACTGTTGATGAGATGGATGGTGATCAGGATGACCCTATGGTCCATAATCCTGAACCTGCACCACAGCCCCCTCCAACATATGCTCCATTCTCAAACCAAGACCCCAAACAGTTCTTCACCTTGGATGATGTCCCTGTCTCTAAGTGGGCTTCTAAGTTTGCTGATTTCCATGCCTGGATTAATGCTGAACTTTTACAAGAAGGTGCTACATCAGTCAGTGTTCTGACTAAGTTTGTTGCCAGACTTCAAGGAAAACTCAGGGAATGGTATTTAGCTCTTGGTGGTTATCGGCAATTACAACTTGTCCAACTCCCTGAAGGCCAGTTCATTACAGTCTTATATCAAGAATTCCTTGGTCCTGTCTCGAATGATATCACAAAGGCTCGTGAAGAGTTTTTACAGCTCAAGTGTTGTTCTCTGGCTCGTCCAGATCTTGACAAACACTATATTCGTATGACAGACCGATTCCATAAGATTGGTGGCCTTGATGATGAGAACCTCAAGCAGATCTTCCTCAACTCACTTCCAGATCCCCTTGGTGCTGATACTCTGCAGTTTCTTCGAAACCAGAACATTGCTCTCGCTTCTTGCAGCATCGGCTCCTTATACAGCTTTGCTCTCACAGCTCTTGACAAACTCTGTAATGTCAAGAAAATCTGGAAAGAATTACAGTCCAAGTCTGACAAAGTGTCATCAGCCTGTGACACTTCCTGGATGAAAATCAAATGTAAAGGTTCTGATCACAACTGTGATTGTCCGACAAAGAAGCCTTTCCATCACAAGCAGTTCTTTCACTCCTCCAGAAAGCACAAGAAACGTTTTCCGTTTAAGCCATCCCGGTATAAACGGTTTAAACCACAGTGGAAATTCCTTCGGAAAAAACAGTTTCGAGGGAAAACCAAAAATACTTCTTGCTTCATCTGTGGAAAAGATGGACATTTCGCAAGAAATTGTCCTAATAAAAGTAAGAAAGACAAGGTACTACATATGCTTGCCTCCCTCCATCATGATGATCTACAAGATGCTGATCTTGAATCTCTGTATTCCTTAGATGCAGAGCCTACGGATCTCTCCCTTTTTGCTATTGACTATCCAGATGAGGTTGATCCCCAACACCTCACAGACTCAGACCCAGAGTCTTCCTTTTCCGAGTCCGAGGATTCAGATCCCCTCTACCAGGTCATCCCTTTCCTTTCCAAGGAAAAGGAACCAACTCCTCTTCCCTGTCAGTCTATTACCTTACCGCATGCAGCAGTAACATTAATCCCAGAACCATATGCTAAACCCGTCCATCTAATAGCCTTTTTAGATACAGGTGCTGCAACAACCATTTTGTCCCCAAAGGTCCTCCCCAACCATTTCTGGAAACCTCAAGTCCCTGCTTTGCCATTTTTAGCAGCTAATGGTGAAACCTTCTATATCACCTTAGTTACTAAAAAACCCATTAAAGTTCAAATTCTTCCGACCCTTTCTTTTTCCCATGTTATGTTAGGATCCCAGTGTCCTGGAAAAGACCTCATCATAGGTTTTGATGTCCTGAGTCATCTTCCCCTGAAATGGACTCAGCAAGGTCTTGTGTATAAACAACAACTTCTCCCCTGGTCCCCTTTTTCTAACATATTTCTTGCAGGAACAGGTCCCACTTTGTTTGATGCGTTTAAAGGAAAACTTCTGCAAACCTCTTGTGCAGATTCTCATACAGATTTCCTGACAAAGTGTACACATCCCCTCTGGCAGAATTCAAAGTTCTTCATCTCCTTACCCTTTAAGAAGAATGAAGATATCAATCCAACAAAGGCCAGTCACCCTGGAATGCCCCCTGAACATTTGACACTTGCCGTCCAGGAGCTTAGTCAATTACAAGCTCAAGGTTTACTTGAACCTACGGTGTCTCCCTGGGCATGTCAGGCTTTTTATGTGAACAAAAGAACAGAACAGATCCGTGGAAAAATGAGAATGGTTATTAATTATCGGCCCCTGAACTTTTTCCTGGCTGATGATAAATTTCCATTACCAACCCGTCCTGCTCTGTTACTTCAGTTAGCCTCAGCAACTGTCTTCTCCAAGTTTGACCTAAAAGCAGGTTTTTGGCAACTTGGTATTATTCCTGATGATCGACCAAAGACAGCCTTTTGCGTCCCTGGTCACCATTTACAGTGGACAGTTATGCCATTTGGTTTGAAGACGGCCCCATCAATATTCCAGCGTGCCATGATGCAAATCTTTGCTCCTATACAAGATCAGGCCCTGATTTATATTGATGATATTCTTCTGTTTTCATCTACACAGGATGAACATTTACGCCTCCTTCAACACTTCCATCAGATTGTTCAAGACTATGGAATCATGCTCTCCTCAAAGAAAATGCAGATTGGTGTCTCCACCATTGATTTTCTTGGAGTCACTATTACCAAAGGAACATATGAGCTTCAACCACATATTGCTACCTCTCTACAGCAATTTCCTGATGGACCATTGACAAAACATCAGGTCCAACAATTCCTTGGTATAGTAAACTATATGACTGAGTTTCTTCCTCAACAAATCAGACACACGTCTGTACTTCATCAACTATTGAGAAAGAATGCTCCTCCCTGGTCTTCTGAACACACTGCAGCAATTCATGCTTTGAAGCTGTTAACTACAAGACTTCCCTGTTTACAGATTCCTTCTGATGGACGTAGGATTCTCCAAACAGATGCTAGTGATACTCACTGGGGTGCAGTTCTCCTTGAAGAACACACCGATTCTACAAGAACAGTTTGTGGTTACAAGAGTGGCTCATTCAAAACCTCTGAAGCCCATTATCACTCCACTTTCAAGGAAATTCTTGCAGTTCGACGCGGCATTGAAAAGTTCCAGTTTCATCTCATTGGCCACAGGTTCCTTATTGAACTGGACATGTCAAGCTTCCCCCGAATGCTTGAGTTCCGTCAGAAACAGCTTCCGAATGATCAATTACTCCGATGGGCTCAATGGTTTTCAAAGTGGTCCTTTGACATCAAACACATCAAAGGAACAGAAAATGTCTTGGCAGACTTCTTGTCCCGACCAACCTCTACCTTTTCAGTCATCCCACTCCTATACCCTCTAACTCCAGGAGCTTCATCTTCCTCCTCTTCACCCACACCACAACCTTCCCCTGGCCACAACCTCTGTTGTAATTTCCCTCCTTATCTTCCTCCTGAAATTCTTCAAACCTTAACCTATAAAGCCATCCTTACCTACAGTAAGCTCACAGCCATCCAGCTTCTCAGAATAGCCCTTCGACAAGAAGGTCTTTTTCTTGCTGGTTCTTCCTGCCACCCAGACTTCCCCTTTCTTACAGTCTTTACCTTTAATTCCTACCATGACCTACAGGAATTACCCCTGATATATAAATGCATCCTCTGGCATTTATGTACAGCCTACTCCATCGCCATCAGTTTTCCTCTTCAAGCTATTCATGGCATGTGTTCTCGATGGTGTGATCCTATACACCCGCACCAGCCAAACCGCCCTATCCTCCAGTTTCTACAGCTCTTTGCTCCCATGGAAACTTGGTTGGATCTCTTCACCTCTCTTCTCCCACTAGAAGATTCCCCTGATATACCCATGCACCACACTATTATCCTCTTTCATAGACCACCAGCAGTGCTCCAGATCACTGACCCTCCACATACCCTAAACCCCTGCCATTTCATTAATTACACAACAGACTACCATGTGTATGGAACAAAGCCCTATACTCTCTTCATCAATCGCCGACAACATAGATCAGAATGGCGACAATTTCTTCATACCATGTGCCAAGTCAATGATACTCAGCCCCATCAAGTTCCAGCTCCTCTTCTCCAGACTGTTGACTCTGCTTGGGAACTTCATCAGAACGGTCGTCTTCCTTGTCCTCGACTGATCCCTCTTATGGACGCATATGACGACTGGCTCATTGATACGGCTGCCTTCTACCCATACAGCAGTTCGTCAGATCCTGATACGGATTAGTATAGTACTAGTATGTGGTATGTAGTTTGTATGTATGTATGTAGTTTGTAGTATGTATGTAGTTTGTATGTATGTATGTAGTTTGTATGTATGTATGTAGTTTGTATGTATGCTCCAGGTTCTTCTTCTTCTTCTCCTGTGAAGAATTTCCCTGTACTCACTCCACCTAGGAAGTACAAAGATGTACAAAGAATTCTAACAAAATTACTCACTGGTGTTCGTCACTGGTGTACAAAGATGTACAAAGATGTACAAAGAAGGGGGAGGAGTACTGGGTTTAGCTCCGAGTACTCACTCCACCTAGGAAGTACAAAGATGTACAAAGACCTCAAACAAAATTACTAGTGGCCAAGCATGAAAGTCACAATAGCTCTGTATGTAGCGACTTGTCTTACATGCCAGAAAGTAAAAGCTAAGAGGCATCGACCTTATGGTACTCTTCAGCCACTCCCAGTACCATAATGGAAATGGGATAGGATTACAATGGACTTTGTCACCGGATTACCATGTACACCTAAGGGGATGGACGCGATATGGGTGATCGTTGACTGGCTTACTAAGACTGCCCATTTCATTCCCATCAAGACCAAGTTCTCTATGGCCAAATTAGCACAACTTTATATGGATAACATCGTGCGCTTGCATGGAGTGCCAGTGAGCATTGTATCAGATAGGGACCCAAGGTTCACTTCCAGATTTTGGAAAAGCTTCCAGCGTGCCTTGGGATCATAGTTGAATTTGAGTACTGCTTTCCACCCACAGACTGATGGTCAGTCGGAGCGAACCATACAGATATTAGAAGACATGCTCAGGGCATGTACAATGGAAATGTGTGGTAGTTGGGAAGAATATATACCCCTTATGGAGTTTGCCTATAACAACAGTTACCAAGCTACAATTGGGATGGCTCCGTATGAGGCATTATATGGCAGGAAGTGCAGAACTCCTTTGTATTGGGATGAGGTAGGTGAACGTCGAATGTTAGGACTTGAAATGATATAGATGACTTGTGACAAGGTCGACGTTATTCGAGAACAGATTAAAGCAGATCAGTCTCGTCAAAAGAGCTATGCAGACACCCGCAGAAAAGATATTGAATTTCAGCCAGGAGAAAAGGTATTTCTCAAGATCTCTCCTACTAAAGGGTTGCAAAGGTTTCACAGAAAGGGGAAGTTAAGCCCAAGATACATTGGACCATTTGAGATCTTAGCCCGGGTTGGCTCAGTAGCCTACATGCTTGCTCTGCCACCTTCGCTCAGGGATGTTCATAACGTATTTCATGTATCCATGCTGAAGCGATACGTTCATGATCCCTCTTATGTATTACCTGTGGAACCAGAATACCTTGAAACTGACATGACCTATACAGAGCAGCTGGCTGAAATTTTGGACCGAAAGGTGAAGACCCTTCGTAACCGCTCCATTTCCTATGTAAAGGTGTGATGGGCTAATCATTAACTTGAAGAAGCGTCTTGAGAGAAAGAGGATGAAATCCAAGCCAAGTACCCTCATCTCTTTGAACAACCAGGTACGCCAATTTCGAGGATGAAATTTTCAGAAAGGGAGGGTAAATGTAATACCCTACTTCTTAAACCCGGTCTGATTACACGGTTGACCCGGTTTAACCATGCAGGACCTGAACCGAAGAGAGTTAAAGCGGGTTCCTTATGGACTATGATGGTAAGGGTGACCTTAAACACCAACTGGCCCGACAAGTCCGAGCCAGTGCCAGAAGAGACGGGTGTACCCAAGCCGTGTACATGAACCTATCACAAGGCCATGTACGGATAAAGCAGGTATGTAGCCGTATTTTAAGGCACATACGTATAATACATCTTATGCCAAGAGTGAGATTCGTGCCGAGGACCGAATTCTGTCAAAATCCCAAGTTTTGGCCCTCAGGTGGGCGGACAGGTGGGCGCATCCACCCACCTGAGTGACCCACCCATGTGAATTACTTAGTTATTTAAGAAGTATATATAGCATTTATTTCCCTTTTTCTTTTCTCATTTATGACACTCGTACGTTGGTGAGAAGAGTAAAGAGGAGAGAGAAAAGAAAAGGGAAGAAGAAGAGAAGAGAAGGAAGAGGAAAAAGAGATGGATTTCAGCGGAGCCGAGGCTTGATCTTCCCATTTCGACGTCGGAAGAGTGATCTCCAACACTAGATCTACGTGTAGAGGTGAGCAAAGGTTAGGTTCCTTAAACCTTCACCATACCCAAGTAAAACCCTTGATTTGGGTAGGGTTTCTTGAGATCTTGTAAATCTCCTTTGAGATGATGAATCTAAGGTTTAATAGATGATCTATGTATTGATTTTGAAGGATTTGAAGAAGTGTTTATAAAGTTGGAGAAGCATTGTTGGTTTGAAGTGATTTTGGGGTTTTGAAGGTGTTCTTGAGCAAAGAAGGTATGATGGCTTCCCATTCCTTAAATCTAACCTAGATCTAGGTTAGAACCATCTTATGAGACCTTGAATGTGTGAAGAATGGGTTTGGAAAAGCCCCATTTGGATCCCCAAAGGTTGGGGGAAGTTTGAGAAGAAACAACAGTTTCTCGCCAAGACTGGTGGGCCAGACCGATGGGCCATCTGGCCCACCTATGGGCACCCGCCTGAGAGGGCAAGGCCCTCAGGCCCAACCGGCGAGCCAGACCGGCGGGTTGACCTGTGGGCCACCCTGCCCGTCGGTCTTAGCAAGGCCCTCGAGCCCAATCGACAGGGTCAGACCGACGGGTCGACCAGTGGACCGACCTACCCGCCAATCCAGACCGGTGGGTCTGACCGATGGGTCAGACAGGTGGGCTGTCCGACCCACCCGAGAGGCTCCGAATGTGATTTTTACGTCCGATTGGACCCAAAATGGACGTGCGACCTTCTTTTAACGTTCTAAACCTGATTTTTTCATCGGATCTCGTTAAATTTGATCCTAAAATGGTGAAATGCTAACCCTGCTCACTCATGATAGGTTCACCAAGTCTTATGCTTCTCGCACCGGATCTCACCCGTACCGAGCGTGAGTCCTTGTACACTACAAGTAAGTGGGGAGAGGATGTTTGGCCTTATTTCAAGGCATTGTTTGACATTCATTTAATTGCATCTAGTCTAGCCATGCCATCATGAAAATGCTATGTAGATTAGTCATCCTCACATTGTTATGCATGGGTGTTATGTTTATTTTCTAAATGCCAAGTGATGATATGTTTATGTGATGAATGTTGACATCATTATGTATAATGCATTAGTAGATTAGATGCCGTAGTCGGCTTGGAAACGAGTACATTGGTGGCCCATGGTATGGGACGTGATGGCACTATGCAATCGCACTATTGTCATACAGGAGCATGCGGTTTAGAATTATCATCTTCCCGTGCTACGACCCTTCACAACAGGGGTTAAGGTGTTGGGTTACCATTTATAGGGAAGCAGTGGTCGCGGTTGTTGGGTCACTGTGGCGGTTAGACATTACACCTGGCTGGTCATTAGGACAGTCGGCAACCCCGGTGGTATATTCAAGAGGGCCAATCGTACTGCTTTTAAATTGCTGGAGTCAGCACCTTTAATTTTTAGTCATTTACTTTATGTTGAGAGCCGGTGGTCGGCATGTTTTATTTTTTCGAGTACTCACAGTGGGCCTTCTCTGACAGCCCTATGGGCGTATCGCGGGATGGAGTTCGCAGCTCGTACCCAGAGTATACGCGCACTGTGGTTGTAGTAACACTAAACCAAAGACTTAGTAATGTTATTTAGGTGGATATGATTTAAAATGTATTGCATAGCATATAGTGCATATGGTTGTGAATTGTTGTGTGGATTGCTATGTGGTCCATCTTTCCACTTACTGACCTAGTGAGCTCATCCCACGTGTGCACCTCTTTTAGATGATTTTGCAGGTCATCCACCTGAAGAGCACGGGTCAGGTCCCATAGTTGAGTTCCCTGAAGAGGACTGGTGGGCCCCTGAGGAGTTAGAGCACGGCACTGATTGCTCGTGCGAGAGTTGTGCTGCGGGACCGCATATCTGATACCGAGCTGAGCTCCACTTTTGATGCCGAGCTGAGCTCTACTTTGTGATGCCGAGATGGTCTCAACCTTTGATACCGAGCTGAGCTCTAAGCTTTGATACCGAGCCGAGCTGTATACTCTAATTTTTGATGATTCCTTTTGTGTACTTGATATGTGAATTGTACTCTTATTGTGTAAATATCATGCCTTCGGGCCCACATGTATTTAACTATTGTATCATAATTCGGGTATCAAGTATTATGAGAATATTCACATGTAAACCAAGTCTTCCGCTGAACTGATGAGCTCTTTCTTAGTTGTGTGTATGCTGTGGTGGAATACTGTATCAGATGATCCTGGCAGGTTTGGGTTAACCGGTGTTAACCCGGTCACTGGCCGGTTCTGTGTGAACGGGGTGTGACAGTATCTCCCAAACGGCTCAATGGAATCAGGATTTTATTGCCTTAGAATGATACTAGGAACATTCCCTACAAACTCCACAGAACAAGTCCTGGCGATCGGGCCCTGAGTTGAAAAGCCCCAAAATGGATGAACACTTCTATACCACCACCGGAAGCAAGCCACCGGATCCATTGGACCTGCTTTCGGTGGGTTATTTTTAGTGAACCACAGAGGCTTGTGAGCTCTCTGTCACCACCACCGGAAACAACCCTAATATTTTTGGTGGAAATACCCTTTTTTCGATGGGTGTTTTCAGTGACAATACTGTCACTGGGAAACCTTGTCTGTACCTATTGGGGGTGACCCAAGTGGGTCTCTCTGATATTTTTGATGCGTACTAATGTACGATTACCTTATATCTAGGACAGTGATGCACACGTGCCCCGAGATCAAAACTGAGTGGATTAATCGGTGGCCTTATCTGAACCCTAACACAAGCAAAGATCAACAAGGTGAGGGATGGTTGCTTTATTTTTGGATTGTTTTATTATTATAGAACTGCTCACATGTGTAAGATTGTACATGATTATTTTAATTTCTCAAGTGTGATGATGACATGTCATATGTTACATTTGTACAATTATGATATGAGATGTTTATGGGCATATATGACGGGATCCGGTGTGGCCGAGGTGGTATCGATATCGTGATCTTCATGTGTTTGGTTTGGTTGTATGTATGAGACGAAATCCAGTGTGGCCAAGGTGGTACTGGTGCTGTGATTGCCGTATGTTTATTTTATTCATGCATTGATTATGTGCATTAGAGTTAGTTGTAGTCATGTGTTACACTTTGTGGTCGAGGTCTCGCCGGATTCGTTAACCCCGGGACTACATTTGAAAAAGGATACGCTTTGTGGTCGACGATTGGTACCGGTGTTGCGTAGTCCATACTCAACTATGATATGCACGCTAGATTATGTAAATGATCTTGGGTTTCACTTTGTGGCTGAGGTGTTACTGGTATCGTGTACCCGGGATTTTATTTGGAGATGGATTACACTTTGTGGCCGAGGTCTTACCGGTATCGTGTAATTCATACTAACTATATCACAGTTGAGTGAAAGGCACTTAGATCTTCCAAAATCCGTGGAATCGTTAAGTGAAATCACGAGTGGACGCACCAAGAAACCCTCCAAAAATCACCCTGACTGAGCCAAGGGAGAAGATGGGAGAAATGAGGGGGAAAGGGGCTTAAAATCCCCTTTACCTTTCCGCCTCGGGTGGACCGGCGGGCCAGACCCGAGCTGCCCGCTGGTGGCAGCCCTCCGGTTGGGAGAAAAAAAAAGTAATATTAATAATATATATATATATATATATAATAATGAAAAAAAAATATTGAGCAGGACCATCGTCCTACTTGTCGAAGCGCTAGCACAGTACTTTTGGGGCTAAGCTATGGCCAGATGTAAGACATCACACACTACAATACCCCGTGTGTTGGCATATGATTATGTACTTATGTAAATTCTATGGTACTTAGCCAATGTTTTGTGTATGGTAGGTTCCAGGTGCAAGGGCACGATGGTACGCACTAGATCCGGTAGCAATGCACGAGGTACCTCACGTGGTCCTCGTCCTATCAGTCGACCACCAAATCCTCGAAGGTCTCATTCTGTGGAGCAAACCCCACTTCCACAACCTCAAGAAACCATTGACCAGGGTGTGGCACAAAGGGACCCACCTTTGACGACACTTCCGAATCCTCCACCTGTCATCACCCTGAGTGATGTTGCGACCATAGTTCAATAGTCACAGCAAGCCTTCCAGCAACAAATGCTCCAACAGTGGCAGGCATTTATGGCTGCTATACAGTAACAGTTAGAACTTCCTCAACCCGGTCAACATCCCTAGATAATTACTCCATAAGACCCACCTGTAGGGTCTGGTATGGGTCCACCGACTGGAGGAGCACCACTTGGCACGATACCACATGAGCAAGCTGGAGGTACACCTCCAATTTCGCCACTCGGCACTCCCCCGTATATGGTGCCCCCTCCGTACCCTTATTATCCGACATATACACCCAATTACCCATCGATGAATAATACGACAAGGGTGCTGAAATCTTTTAAGTGGAACTTGCCACCTGTATTCTCTAAGGTGGGGAGTGATCCTCTAGAGCCGGACTAGTGGATCCAAGAGCTAGAAAAGATATTTGAGGTAATTGAGTGCCCTGAGGCACAGAAGCTTATTTATGCAGGGCTGCAACTCAAGAATGAAGCCAACTCTTGGTGGCAAGCCTCTAAGCCTATATTGTTGGCCGCACATCCAGAACCCTCATGGGAGCAGTTTAAGGAGTTGTTTTTGGCAAACCATTACCCTCGTAGCTTCAGAGACCATAAAGAGACGGAATTCATAGCCTTGACTCAAGGGAATAAGACTATCCTTGAGTATCAACAGCAGTTTGAAAGCTTGTTTCATTTTACCCCTAGGCATATGAGGTCAGCGAAGGAAAAGGCTGCAAGGTTTCTGAAGGGATTAAAGGCATCTATTGGGTCAGTGCTCGAGGTCTTAGATTTGACAGATTATGGCCAGATTGTGCAAAAATCTAAAACCATGGAAGATAAGTAGAATGGAGAATAGTCCCTCATACCTAGATTATGGAAGAGGACTAATCCATTTCCGAACATGGGCAACTCATCCAAGGTATACCGTGGGTCGTATAGTTCTGGGCCTACATATAGACAGTCCTATAGGCCATCTGGCTACCTTCCTCGACCAGCTGGTGGTCTCGGCTCTACATATTTTTGCCCAAACACTAGTACGGTGCCAATAGTCACAAGGCCACCCCATCCCCCGTCTACATCAGGTCAGGTACAAAGGGTCCCTGCCCCAATTTTGACGTCACAGATCCGGTGCTTTAATTGCCACTCTTATGGGCATTTTGCTAAAGATTGTCGGGTCAAACCAGCCTTACCCTCCAGTCAGCCCTCTGTGTACAGACCTCCCTTAACTCGGGGGAATCAACCGCAAGGAAGAATGTACGCCTTATCAGCTGAGGAAGCTGAGGCCAGCACGGAAGTGGTAGCAGGTACATTTTAATTTAAGATTTTCCTTATGCTGAATTTTGATGACCTACTATACTTATATGAATTGTTGCACTAGGTGTTCTAACTATGTCGGGTATACCAGCCTATGTCTTGTTTGATTAAGGAGCTACACATTCGTTCATATCTAAGAGATTTGCTGAGAAACTTGGTATGTCACCTAGGACATTAGATCATGAGATGATTGTTAGTATGCCTACAGGAAAAGTTACACAGTTGAAGGAGGTGTATGGGTCATGCCCAGTTGCAATCAATGGAAAGAAATTGGATGCACAACTCATCAAATTCAATATGCAGAATTTTGATGTTATATTGGGTATGGATTGGTTGTCGGCCCATCAAGCAAATGTGATGTGTGCCGAGAAACTGATTAGGGTGACAAGTGATAAAGGGAAAGAACTGGTATACCAAGCAGATAAAATAAAATGGGCTAGAAAGATCCTCATCTCCGCTCTTCAAGCTGTAAAGTTGTTGGAAAGTGGATGTCTGGGTTACTTAGCATCAGTACTTGATATTGATGCAAAGGTTACACCTCTAAAAGAGGTAGAGGTGGTTAAAGAATTTCCTGACGTCTTTCCAGATGATCTGATGCAGCTACCGCCTGATAGAGAGTTAGAATTTTCCATAGACTTGATTCCTGGAGCAGCTCTAGTGTCTAAAGCTCCATACAGGATGGCACCAGCCGAATTGAGGGAGTTACAGATGCAGTTGCAAGAATTATTGGAGAAGGGGTTTATTCGCCCAAGTGTTTCACCTTGGGGTGCCCCAGTATTGTTTGCTAAGAAGAAGGATGGCAGCTTGCGTATGTGTATCGATTACCGGGAATTGAATAAGATAACCATTAAGAACCGATATCCATTACCACGCATTGATGATTTGTTTGACCAACTACAAGGTGCAAAGGTATTTTCAAAGATAGACCTTAGATTAGGCTATTATCAGCTCAAGATAAAGAGCGGCGACATTACCCAAGACAGCTTTCAGGACTTGGTATGGTCACTATGAGTTCCTAGTATTATCTTTTGGGTTAACCAATGCACCGGCAGCATTCATGGATTTAATGAATTGAGTATTTCACGATGTCCTTGATAAATGGGTAATTATTTTTATTGATGACATCTTGATCTACTCTAAGACAGAAGAGGAGCACACTCAACACCTGAAGATGGTATTACAGAGGCTGAGAGAACAACAATTGTTTGCCAAATACAGTAAATGTGAATTTTGACTTGAGCAAGTTGGATTCCTGGGACACGTAGTGTCTAAGGACGGAATCGAGGTGGATCTTGATAATGTGAAAGTAGTAGTAGAGTGGGAAAGCCCTAAGAACGTTACAAAAATTAGAAGTTTCTTGGGTTTAGCTGGGTATTATCGGTGCTTCATTGAAAGTTTTGCTCGGATCTCAGTACCAATGACTAAGTTAACCAAAAATGGTGTAAAATTTGAATGGATAAAGGAATGTGAGAAAAGTTTTCAAGAATTGAAGAAACAGTTGGTGTCAGCCCCTGTGTTGACCATCCCTGAAGGCACAGGCAGAATGACAGTCTACACTGATGCTTCTAAGGTCAGGTTGGGTTGTGTTCTCATGCAACGTGGTAAGGTGATAGCATATGCATCCCGACAACTAAAGGAATATGAGAAGAACTACCCCGCTCATGACTTGGAACTAACCGCAGTCCTTTTTACCCTAAAGATTTGGCGACATTATTTGTATGGGGAGAAGTGTGAGATATATAGTGATCACAAAAGCCTTAAGTACTTTTTCACCCAAAGAGATTTGAATATGAGGTAGAAGAGATGGCTCGAGCTCATGAAAGATTATGACTGTGACATTCAGTATCATCCTAGCAAGGCTAATGTAGTGGCAGATACGTTGAGTTGGAAGGCATAGACTGTGTCACTCTCACACTTAGCAGTCTGCCCACAACTCGTACAAGAAGCGAAGCTAATGGATGAAACCCTCTTATATGAAGGAGCATCCTTAGAGCTTGAACATCAATTAGAAAACATTAAATGGTTAACTGTATCCTTGGCAGCTCTCTAGGTGCATCTATATATTAGGCAAGAGGTTATAATGAAACAACCTTTGGATCCTGAGTTGTAACGGATCAGAATTAAGATTCAAGAGCAAACAATGAATGACCCTGATTTCGTTTTAGCTAGCGACGGGGCATTATTGTTTTGAGGTAGGTTGTGTGTGCCTGATGATTTGGAGATACAAGACAAGATAGTGTAGGAAGCACATAGCTCCAAGTACTCACTCCACGCAGGAAGTACAAAGTTGTATAAGGACCTTAAACAAAACTACTGGTGGCCAAGCATGAGAATCACAATAGCCCTATATGTGGTGACTTGTCTTACATGCCAAAAAGTAAAAGCTGAGAGGCATCGACCTTATGGTACTCTTCAGCCACTCCCAGTACCAGACTGGAAGTGGGATAGGATTACGATGGACTTTGTCACCGGACTATCATGCACACCTAAGAGGATGGATGCAATTTGGGTGATAGTTGATCGGCTTACTAAGACTGCTCATTTCATTCCCATCAAGACCAAATTCTCTATGGCCAAGTTAGCACAACTTTATATGGATAACATAGTGCGCTTGCATGGAGTGACAGTGAGCATTATGTCAGATAAGGACCCAAGGTTCACTTCCAAATTTTGGAAAATTTTCCAGCATGCTTTGGGATCACAATTGAACTTGAGTACTGCTTTCCACCCACAGACTGATGGTCAGTCAGAGTGAACCATACAGATATTAGAAGACATGCTCAGGGCATGTGCAATGGAAATGTGTGGTAGTTGGGAAGAATATATACCCCTTATGGAGTTTGCCAATAACAACAGTTATCAAGCTACAATTGGGATGGCTCCATATGAGGCATTATATGGTAGGAAGTGTAGAACTCCTCTGTATTGGAATGAGGTAGGCGAACGTCGAATGTTAGGACCCTAAATGATACAGATGACATGTGACAAGGTTGATGTTATTCGAGAAAGGATTAAGGTAGCTTAGTCACGTCAAAAGAGTTATGCAGACACCCGCAGGAAAGACATTGAGTTTCAAGCAGGAGAAAAGGTGTTTCTCAAGATTTCTCCTACTAAAGGATTTCATAGATTCCATAGAAAGGGTAAGTTGAGCTCGAGATACATTGGCCCATTTGAGATTTTGACTCAGGTTGGCTCAGTAGCCTGCATGCTTGCTCTTCCACCTTCCCTCGGAAATGTTCATAATGTATTTCATGTATCCATACTGAAGCGATAGGTTCACGATCCATCGCATGTATTACCCGTGGAACCAGGATATCTAGAAGCTGATATGACCTATAGAGAACAGCCAACTGAAATCTTGGACCGAAAAGTGAAAACCCTTCGCAACCGCTCCATTTCCTTCGTAAAGGTACGATGGGCTAATCATTCACTTGAAGAAGTATCTTGAGAGAAAGATGATGAAATCCAAGCCAAGTACCCTCATCTTTTCGAACAACCAGGTACGCCAATTTCGAGGACGAAATTTAAAAAAAGGGGGGGGGGAAATGTGATACCCTACTTTTAAAACCTGGTTTAATTACACGGTTGACCCGGTTTAACCATGTAGGACCCGAACCAGAGAGGGTTAAGGCAGGTTCCTTATGGACTATGATGGCAAGGGTGACTTTGAACATTGGTTGGCCAAACAAGTCCAACCCAATTATTTTAATAAAGACTTGATTTGTGAAATTGATTATGCCTAAAAAAAGATGTCAAATTCTCCAAATGACTCCTTCCTCAAGAACTATGAAGATCTTTAAAAGGAAGATGAAGAACTTCAAAGGGAAATTTGAAGATCTTCGGAAAAAATTTTAAGAAACCCAAAAAAATGCAAAAACCTTTGGATCTTCAAGAAGATTTAAAATCCCGAGCTCACTCACTCACAAATTGTTCCCAACTTAGAAAAATTGGAATGGAGGATGAACAGGAGGGGGGACCAATTTATGCGTAAAAATAAATAAATAAATAAAATTTTGAGATTCCACTTCCAAGATGCAAATCAAAGGTTCTCACCACAAAATGCCAAACCTAAAATAATTTCTAGTGGTAGATGAAAATAATATCACATAGAAGTGGAAAGTAAAAAGGGGAAAGTTAAATCCAAATTTGTGTGGTACATTAAAATTATATCACATGAAAAAGAGAAGGTGAAAGTCAAAATTCCATTGGTAGGTAAAAATTATGGTAAAAAATTCAAAGAAGAAAAAAAAAATTAAAAGTAAAGAGCAAGATTCCAAATCAAAAGCAAAGAGTAAGATTCCAAATCAAAAAGCCAAAATTCAAGACTCCAATCTCTTGGTTCAAAATCAAGAACCCCAATCAAGGGGCAAAAGAGAAATTAAAAAAAGAAGAAATTTCATTTACCCAGCCCCAGGTGGCCCAATTTCATCCAGCCCCAGGTGGCTCATTTTCATTGACTCGGCCCCCAGGAGGCCCAATTTCATTGACCCAGCCCCAGGAGGCCCAATTTCATTGACTTGGCCCCAGGTGGCCCAATTTCATTTACCCGGCCCCAGGTGGCCCAATTTAATTTACTCGGCCCTAGGTGGCCCAATCTCATTTAACCTGGCCCCAAGTGGCCCAATCTCTTTGAGTCGGCTCCGAGTAGCTCGATCTTATTAATGAATTCCCAAGGCTAGCACATGGAAGCCCAGCCAAGGAAATTTAGGAATCCAAATGTTTTCTTTTACAAGATTGAAAGAGCAATGAATTTCTTTCTTGTAATCAATGGTCCCAGATAGCCCATATTGGGTCAAAAGGCCCAGCCTGGAGACCAAACCCCCTAGACTAGCACATGGAAGCCCAACATAAGAAAAAGACAAAGATCAAGTACTAACGTCTTTTGTAGGATTGGAAGAGCAACAAATTTATTTCCTACAAATTGGTGACATAGGTAAGTCTCAAACTTTAAAGTAGCTCAAAGATATTATCTATTGCATTTTTCAACTCCTTCATTAATGAGCAAAATGGTGGTAGTATATACTTCAGGTGATAAAATGTGGTTGTTTTTTTTTTTCCCTTCGGCTATTGGCATAGGCCTCGGCCAAAGAGGGGCATTCTATAGACACTCAATTTTGTCACCCTCCTCCAGCTATGATGAATTATGGATCGTGGAAATGACCCCTTACTTCCGATTATTAGAGGTGACAATTGATTGTGGTAACCATATCCATGAACACTTCATACCTACCCAAAAACCCTAGAAATCATGTATAGGAGAAAAAATGGTCCAATTATGATTTTTTATATATGAAGGAATCTGATCAGAATGACTATATGGATGGATAGTACTCGGACCGTCGGATCTCCCGTAATCACTCCTGGAAATTCACATCCAGTTGTGCGTATCCCCACACAGTGCTTGCTGGCCAGCTTACGAGCCCCTACCACCCAGCCCATACGCCCTCGCATGCCATCCCATGCACCCCTGTGTGCCCACTGCCTGCCAGCCCTATGCGCCCTTGCAGGCCAGCCCGCACGCCCCCTGCCTGTCAGCCCCTCGCGCCCACTGCCTGCCAGCCCTGTGCACGTGCCCAGCCAACCTTGTGCACCCATGCACCCTTGCCCAGCCTCGTGTGATGCCATCAATGGCCAGAATTTGTGTTTCACTGACCCGGTGGGTGAAGATATTTTCTCTTCACCTGCTTGTGCATTTTACACTACCCCGCTAGCATACCCTACTCTACAACCTCTCATTGGTCCAAAAAGGAATCTTTTTACCTTATTGGTCCAAAAAAATTATCTTTCCCCTTACTGGCCAAAGAAATTTACCCCCCACCCCATTGGTCCAAAATTTCTTACTTTCATCCTATTGGTGTAAAAAATCACTTTTTTCCCCCATTGGCTAAGGGAATTCCCTTTCCCTCCCCATTAGTTCAACAATCCTATAAATACCTCCCTCCCTTTGGCTTTTCACAACACAACACCAGAACATCCAAGTCTCCAAGAGAGCATCCTTGGTAGAGAAGCTTTGCCTTCTCTCCTCCCCTTCCCCTCTTAAGGTTTTTCAAGTCTTCGGAGAGATCTTCATTCGGATCTTCTAAGTGTTCTTCGAGCCTTCGAAACTCTTCAACCGTTTGCCTTCTTTAAGTGAGATTTTATATAAAAAAAATTTTCCCTTAGTCTCCCACCCCCTCTTGAGGTTCTTCTAGTCTTTATGGAGATCTTCCTAAGATCCGAAGTGTTCTTCGAGCATTTGAAGTTCCTCAATCCTTAGGATTACCCTATCCCCAGTGGAAGCTTTGCCAAAGTGCCACCTCAGCATAGTCCTCTCATAGCCTATTCCCAATGGAAGCTCTGCTGAATCGATACCTCAGCAAAAATCCAAAATTAGTCCCTCCCTAGTGGAAGCTCTGCCGAATCGATACCTCGGCCTAAAACCCAAAAGTAACTGTTCCTAGCTGGAACTCTATCCAAATATCACCACAGTCAATGTCTCTTGACAAAGGAAGTTAGAGGTCAAGACCATCTTCTCCTGAGCCAGGAGAATCCAAAAAATAGCTCGTGTCGGCACTAATCGGGGTCCCACCCCTCTTGACCCAAAACAAGGGTCAAGCACAGGTATAATTTCTTACCCAAATTAGCATAATCTAGACTTTATATTGACCTATTTTTGTGTACATAATCATTTAAATTCAGTTAATGTACATATGTGTGATAACTTAACCATACATGCGGAATAGGAATAATTGTGGAAAATGTTCTTTCTGAAGCATCTAGTAGGAAGACTGGTTGAATTGGGTAGATTTGGTGCCTAACACCTTCCCAGCTTTACAACTTGACACTTACCCTAAAACTCTAGACTAGACTAATTTTCGGGCCCTTTTCGTAGGAATTGGGTCACCCCCGGGTCCTAGGCCCATGATCCTAGGTGGTGACTCCAAACCCTTTTGTATGATCCCGATCCCCATATGGGACCATCATCAAATCCCCGTCTTGAATGAAAAATTTTACATTCCTAGGAAAAAGGCCTCCACGTATCTCCAAGCTGCAATATGATAGTGCGGGGCCCACGGGTTCCGCACGACACACCCCTCCCTCATGAAAGAGAAATAGAGGAGAGAGGATGAAACAACTTAAAGCCCATTTTCACCCCACCAAGGGAGGAGAAGGATCTCTCATCTTCCGACTGCTACCCTCACAAGTTGGGAATGATTTGTGAGCGAGTGAGCTCAGGTTTCTGAATCTCTTGAAGATTCAAAGTTTTTTACATTTTTTCAGGTTTCTTCAAATTTTTTCCGAAGATCTTCAAGTTTCCCTTGAAGTTCTTCATCTTCCTCTTGAAGATCTTCATAGTTCTTGATGAAGGAGTCATTTGGAGAATTTGACATATTTTTGGGAATTTTTACAAATTGTGAAACTTCTCGGGGTTTCTTATAATTTTGGTAAATATGGTTGAGAGCAAAAAAAGAAAGATTTGCGAAGAGGTCTGGCTGGATCGTTGCAGCAATTCTTCTTAAGGGGAAGAGAGTCTTATGGATTAGTACACCAGGAAAACACTTCACGGGACTCAGGATCATATTTGCAACTCAGTATGGGGCACATGGGTAAGTCCTTGCATTTTATTCATTTCTTCATATTCATTTATTATTGTGTTGTTTTTTTTTTATTATTATTTTTTATTTTTATCCTAGGAGCATGATGGGGGAGTACCACCGACCTTGTCTAAATATGGTCATCCAAACACAGCTCGAGATTTGTATAAGATGCTCCCCCGTAGAGTGAAGGAGTTAATTAACTCATCTTACCTGAGTCGATTGGCTTCTATAAAGACTAGGAAGTTTATCCCAGCATTGGTAGGGGCCTTGATGGAGCATTGGTGGCCGAGTACTCACTCCTTCAATCTTCTTACGGGTCAGATCACCATTACACCTTTGTGCTTTTATGCTCTGACGAGCATACCATTTGGAGGGAGACCCTTGTCCTTTCCTAAGACTATGATAGCATAGGATTTCACGGATCTAACTGGCATTGATATCCAGGATGACTACAAAGATATCCTCTTAGGCGAGATTAGTGCCCATTGGTGGAGGAGAGACTCGTGGGTGTACCCTAGTAACATTGCGCAGATGACCCATTCTTTCCTTCTATTTACTATGGGTCAGTGCCTCTTTAGTGATCTCTAGGGTGGGGTGGACATTCGCATGGCTACCTTCTTCCGGAATATTCGGGAAGTGGACACCTGGGATCGGGGCGGGGTCGCTTATACATACTTTTTGCAGGACCTGCTATCATATGGAGACCGAGGTCTCAAGGGAGCGGGCTACATCCTCCAGGTAATCTCTCATCCTTGTACCCATTTATTTTCATTTGGTTGTATTTCCTCACTTTGATTTTTTAAATCAGCCCTGATGCTATGAGCATTTGGAGATTATGGCTCCCATACTAAAGGATCCTCGAGCTTCACCCTTTCCCATAGCCACAAGATGGGGAGATAGCCGAGTACTCAGGGGCTGCTAGAGACCACCAGTTGTTCTCTCCTAAATAGTCTTATAGAGATAAGCCATGCTTGTCATTAAATTTCCTTTTATCCTATGCTGTACTTACTTTTTCTTGAATTTGTAGGTCACTTGGAGACCATTCCAGCCTCTTACTTTCCCAAACCTTGATGAAGTTACTCGGACTAGATACTTATCAGAGAATCGAGTCTTATTTTGGGGTTTATGGGGCCATGCCTGGTATTTAGGAGAGAGAGTTATACCCCAATGGTCTGATTCTGATACACACTTCTCTTCTTGTCTTCCTCCACCAACTATGCATTGTCTGGAGTGCATACTTGCAGATCAAATCAAGAGATTGGATGACGGAACATGGGATGATTCATTCCTAGACTAAGATAGGGATTACAAGACCTTCCTTAAGGAAGAGATGGTATGCACCCCTTTTGGTCCCAATGGTCCATTGGTATGTTGCTCTTCCTTGAGTATCACCTTCATGTTTCAATTTCTTTTTGTTTGGCCTTGATTGATGTTCTTTCAGGGGAGAACATGGCGTGCGGACCCTTCTACTATTCAATCACATGTTGGTGTTGCTGGTCCGTCCCAAGACGGACCTTCTACTAGCGCGATGGGTCTCTCAGGATAGCCACCATCCCCTTCCATGGCTTCCTAGGTTGGTCATATCCCAACACAGCCAATCCTAGCATCCCTCATCTTCTGGGGTGGAGAACAGACATAGATGCTTCTCTTGGGCTACCTATTCCATATGACTATGTGATTATCTAATCATCCATTGTTTGCTTGGCTATTGACCTCCCTTGGCTGATATGCTCCTTCTTAGGTGTCTTAGGAGGTCTATATCGAGATTAGGAGGATGCATCAGAGCTTGTGTGAGGTGGTGATCAACAAGGTATCCTCTCTTTTTTTTTATCTTGTCCTTCTTCTTTTATTACTCTTTTTCTTGAATATCTCTTATATTCCTCAGGATGGAAAGATTGTTGCCTTAGAGAGCCAAGTCAGCTCCAACCAACAAGAGAATGCCTAGCAGGATGCACAGATTTAGGACCTAACCCAAAGGTTGGCAAATTTAGGACTGGCACCTACGAACTCCTTGACATTCCATGAGGGTGACCCTGAGTATGGTTCAGATGAGGACTTTGATTCTTAGGGATCTATCTTGTAGTTCCTACGAGCACAAACATATGTATATCTTTTTTTCTTTTTCTTTTTCCGTCCCCATTTTTATTCTTTCTTCCCTTTGTATTACCAAATTTGGCCTTATATAAATGAAAATCTATTGGTGTTGTAAAGCCAATTTTATTTATGAATTTGAATTTTTAGGCACGATTAATTCCACAACTCAAGTCTTCATTAGAATAATTGGAATAACATAAAAGTCTAGATATCACATTATAGCACTACCAAGTTCAATACATGTAATGAAAATAACTTTCCTACCACAGATAAGATAGGTAGGTAAGAAGGTTGGGAGACAGTCCTTAGAGTGGGTAGAAGTTTACCAACTCTCTTGGGTCCTCTTCTTTCAATCCATATTGTTGGCTGAGTCAATCCCATTAACCTGACATAGTTGTGTCCAGGGGTCTTCATTAAAAATCTTCTTGTGACCACTATGGGCTCATCCATACAATATTCCGTGCAGTTCTTTCTTGTAGGTACCTCTTCCAATCAATAATAAGCTTGAATTTTGGGACTTCCCTCTTATCTTGGTAGCAAAGAGCTCCAAGTTGGCATTCTTTTAATGGCCTAGTCAACTTCAGTTTTTTAAGGAGCCAAATCTGAAAAATAGTAGGACTTCCTTGATACTGATCAAGTCCAAATCTATGGCTATAGCTCATGTCATCAAATCCCTTGAGTGTTTCTATAAGGATCATAGGGATGATATCACCTCCTTTCTTCAATTGCTTTACCACTTCAATCAGAACGAGTGGTGCACCACGTTCGAGAGTTTGGAGAACATAGTGAGCTATCATGCAAAGTAGGTAAGCATCTTGTGATTTTGTTGATGGATTCCTCCCAATGATAGATACTGAGTGAAGATCTTGGCCACCTTCAGAATGTCAATCTTCCCATATCTAACGAATTGCTTCACTTCCTCCTCTTTCCATCTGAAGAAATCCTGAATTTCCTCTGAGTAATCTTTCCTCAAAGATGGTTGGATTAACCTACCCTTGGGTGGAGTTAGCGTATATACTCGAAATTCTTTAAGAGTTGGGCAAATCTCAACTAATCCAAACTGAAATACATGAAGATTGCTATCCCAGTGTTGAGGCACTTGCTAGAGTAAATGGTGATGTAATTTTACATACCCGATCCTATCGAGCATTAACATATTCATAGGTTCCAGTTGTCCTGGTGCACCCTCATGTTTATGTCCAAGGTCTATTTTCTTAATGTCTCATTTAGTGAGCCCATGAATTTTCCTACAGCCATCACAAACAAAAGGAGATGTGGTGATTTGTCAAGTATTGCTCATTAACTATTGACACAACCAAGCCTTTACCACTGTTGCATCAAACTCTTTTATACATATTTTTTGACTAATCAAAGTTGGGGAATGAACTGCCCTTGACATACTAGTGCCAGGTGGTGACTATTGGGGGTGAAATTCTGGATAAGAATTTGGAGGACCATAGGTGAATGATAGATACTTAACGGTCTTGAATGCCAAATGGCGATTCTTGGGGGACACACGCTATGATGATCTTTTAGATACCTTGATTATTAATCTAGGAACCAATTTATTACCTTTAAATGGTTGTGATCGCATTTGCACATGTCAAGTTGCCTACATATCCCTTAAGAGAAATCAGGTCTAGTGTAGTTTGGGCTATTCACCATTTCAGACATAATATTTCTTAAGTTGATCCATATTGACTAGTCCGGGTATTTCTTCACCATTGTGGTCTATGAGTTTTACAGCTTTTCTTGGTAGAATCTCTTTGACAGTGAATGGGCCATTCTAGTTGGGCCTGAATTTTCCTCTCGAGTTATGAATTAGGCTCCCTATTCTCAAAGAATAAGCTCACCCTCCTCTATGTGATGGGGCTTCACATTCCTGTTGAAGGCCCTTGTCATTCTCAATTGATATTTATTTAGATTATCCATGGCCATCATACGCCTTTTATCGAGAAAGTTGAGCTCGTCATGTCTGGCCTTCATCCATTCTCCTTCAGGTAGCAGACTATCTAGTAGCACCCTTAGGGATGGCACTAGGATTTCCATAGGTAGAGCTGCCTCAACCCCATAAACCAAAGAGAAAGGAATTGCCCCTATTGAGGATCGCACAGAAGTCCGATATGCCCACAAGGCAAGGGGTAACTTATCCGCCCAATCCTTGTGTGTTTTAGCCATTTTCTGTAGGATGACCTTGATGTTCTTGTTGGCTACTTTTACTGCCCCATTGGTTTATGGCTTGTACGTGGTAGAGCGATGCCTTCTGATTCAAAACTTTATGGCATTTCTTGACAAAGCCCACGCAATCTGCTTCCATTGTGTTCCAATAATATCCCAACCTGAGGATCATTTTAGCTAGCATCTTAGCATTCATATGGGGTCCGTAAAGGCCTTGATGAATTTCCTCCATGATGGTTGTAGCTTGTTCTTCATTCACACATAGCAATTGTATTCCACCATAGGATCTCTTGTATAACAAGTCTCCTTGAAGGATAAATTGGGTGGCATATCTCCTTAGGAATTTCTTTTCTCTTTCAGTTGCTTCAATCGGGTACTTCCTTTCCCTAATAAAATCCACTATGTGAGCAAACCAAGACTGACCATCTACAGTGAGAGAGTTTACCAAATTCTGATAAATGGGCTTGCTTCTTTGCTCCACTAAGAATGGTGGAACCGTAGCCATAGGGTTGCACTCTACCATGGAAGCTAAGATTGCAAGGGCATCGGCAAACTGGTTGTTGTCTCTTTGGAAGTATTCAAATGAGATCTTCTCAAAGTGTCCAATCACTTCTTCTAGATGTTCTTGATACGACTTCAGTTTCTCATCTCTAGTCTTTCACTTTCCTTACGTCTAACAGATGACGATGAATGAATCACCGTATACCTTGATCCTTTTTACCCCAATGGTCAGGGCAGTTTCGAGTCCCAAGGCACAAGCTTCATATTTAGCAATATTATTGGTACAGGGGAAATCAAAGTAGAATGATGAAGGCAAATAATGGCCGTCAGGAGTGATAAGAAATATTCCCGCACCACACCCCTTTTGATTTGTCGCTCCATTAAAGAACAATTGTCATTCATTAGCTGTGTCTTCTTCTATAGTTGTGATCTCTTCATCTGGGAAGTCATCATCTAGGGCTCTTCCATCTTTGGCAGGGTGTGTAGTCAAATGATCGGCTATAACTTGCCCCTTGATAGACTTCTAAGCAACATAGGTGATGTCAAACTCTGATAACAATAGCAAACCATTAAGCCATCCTTTCTGTTAGAGCTGGTTCCTTAAAGAGGTACTTGATTGGATCCATCCTTGAGATCAAACATACCGGATCAGCTACCATGTAGTGTTGCAGCCTTTTTGTTGCCTAAATCAGGGAAGCACAAGTTCTTTCCAAAGATGTGTACCATGTCTCATATTCCAAGAACTTCTTGCTAAGGTAGTATAAGGCATGCTCCACCCCCTTTTCTATCTCTTTTTGTGCTAGTAGTGAGCCCATGGAATACTCTCCTACTAATAAGTACAACAGGAGTGGTTCTCCTTCCACTGGTGGCGTCAATACTGGTGGATTGATAAGACATCCTTTGATCTTATCACAAGCTTATTGGCATTGGTCTGTGGGTTGATCCTTCTTTAGCAACTTGAAGATTGGTTCGCAGATTGTAGTGAACTAAGCTATAAATCTATTGATATATTGGATGTGACCTAGAAATACTTGTATCTGCTTCTCAGTGTGAGGCTTGGGCATTTCTTGGATTGCTTTGATCTTGATAGGGTCAACTCGATGCCCCTTTCACTTACCAAAGATCCCAACAACTTTCCTACTGTTGCCCTGAATACACACTTTTGAGGATTCAACTTCAGCTGATACTTCTTGATTCTTTCAAAGAATTGTCTTAGTGCAGGAATATGCCTTTGTCGATCCTTTGAATTTATTATCATGTTGTCCATGTAGACCTCCACATCCTTGTTCATCATGTCATGTAATATGGCAGTAGCTGCTCTTTGGTAAGGTGGCTCAGTGTTCTTTAGTCCAAAAGCGATTACCTGGTAACAATAGGTTCCCTATGAAGTGGTGAAGACTATCTTCTCATGATCCTCTGGGTGCATGCGCACTTGGTTGTATCCCGAGAATTCATCCATAAATGATAACAAGGCATGCCCCACTGTGTTATCCACCATTACATCAATATGATGTAATGGGAAGTCATCATGAGGGCTTACTTTGTTAAGATCTCGAAAGTTTATGCGCATTCATACCTTGCCATCTTTATTTGGCACTGGTATAATGTTAGCCAACCATTGGGGGTATTTTACCACTTATAGGAACCCCACATTCCATTGCTTTACAACTTATTCTTTGATATTTTAACTCCATTCTGGGCACATCCTTCTGAGCTTCTGCTTGACCAGCTTTGCCACAGGGTAGGTCGGCAAACAGTGTTGTACAATGTTGGGGTCTATACCAAGCATATCCTCATAAGACCAAGCGAAGACCTAGGTGAATTCCTTCAGAAGACTAATTATATGTTCTGCTTTTTTATCATCAAGGATAGTGCCAATTTTTGCCTCTCAAAGGCATTGGTCGGTTTCTAGATTAATAACCCGAGTATCCTCACAGATGGGTTGGACTTTCCTTAGTTTGCACTATTTATTAACTCTTGATATTTATTAAGATCATCATCAGAAAAAGGAGGCAACTCATACTCAGAATCAGAAATTTCATTCATGAAAGAAGGAGTAATAGACTCATAATACATGGACTCTAGACTTTCCTTGAGAGGGAAGGCCGACTCACAATCATAAACAAAAAAACTCAACAACTGACTCGACTATAGACTCAATAGCTGGCTTAATGCTTTTACTATGGGTATTTAGGCTGGTTGACTCAGTAGCATGAGTAAACTTGAAGTCTTCTCCAATGCTTGTCTAGTTCAAGAGTGGGTCAATGACTAGGTGGATGAGCAGATGCGGCATGGGACCTTCTTTTTCTTCCAGAAAAGTCATTGCTATCTCTTAATGGGTGCTGACATCAGACACTTGTTTCTTTACAAAGATGAGCTGATCCAACTCATATTTTCTAAAGCCGAACTTCTTCAGGGGTGAGAATTGCTGGAGGCTGCTCAATCCTCTTTCTATAAAGTCCAATTTTTCAAGCCTACTGATTGAAGCCATCCCTGCTCCTCGGCCACATTTTTTACCACCATCATGGGTCTTCCTATTGCAGTTGATTTGGGCACAGTGAACGCAGACCATCATACTTTGTGCTCTCCTTTACTTCGCTCACATACACGCTTCTTCCTCTAAAAGGCCTGGGCTTGAGCTCATATAGCTCCTGAGCTCATGGTTTTTGTAGAAAGGAACAGATATAACTTTTTAGATCAATGGGAAGTTGCATATTCTAGACGAGTCTTATATTCTTTTTCCATTCCCTCTTCAAGATACCATTCCCTCTTCAAGAGTACTCGGGAACTTAGAAATTCCTTTGACCGGATCAATGTTGTGGGGTTTTTAGAAGAGAACCCATCTTCAATCAGTGCTACTTCCACTATTCCAATGATGTAGCTGTCTTATTCTCTTTCCTTGGCTTGTTGTTGTTCTACCTCATGAGTTACCCAGTCAAACTCATCCTGAAAGAATACCTCAAATCCTGGTTGCATCTTTGCGGTGGTTTCATCAAACCATGGCTCAACATTTCCGCAAAAGGAAAAATCCTCTCCTTCCCTTACAAAGTGCCCTTTGAGAGTTGGTTAGTAAGAGGTGAAGATTTTTCTGGTCATCTTTAGTACCTTCTGCCCTTTGCTGCCATTCTTGTTTCTTGATCCGGGGGTTTGAAGTACCCAAGACCACTCCTTCCTTTTCCGACCATCGGAGTAGGTAGTTTTGAAACACCTTGATGATACTTTCCTAATCCCATCCCTGGAAAGTATTGCATGTTCCTCATCATTTGGTTCACCGGAGGGGGCTCCATATGGCTTCATAGTTAGTCAGAATCTTTTCATCTGGAATTTCCTTGGCGAGTGCTGCACAAGTTTTCTTTATTTCAAAACCAGTAAGTTGAACTTCCTGGTCTTAGTCTTGTCCATTTTCAATATTGGCTAAGGTGTTCACCACTTTGGGATCTTTGGCTACTGTAATCACCTTGCCTTTATGAATGAATTTCATTTTCTGATGGAGACTAGAGGACACCGCCTTTGCATGATGTAACCAAGGCCATCCCAATAACATGTTGAAAGATTCTCGTATATCAATGATCTAGAAATCAATATTGAACTTCACCAGGCTAATCATTACGTCGATGGCGAGGATGCCAAGGATTTTCCTCTTGGTGTTGTCATATGCCCATATGGTTTGGTTTGACTGCCTTATCTCTTCTAGGTTGATGCCAATACTCTTTGTTGTTCTTAAGGGTAGAACATTCAAAGTAGACTTATTGTCAATAAGAACCTGGGGAACCACCTTGTCAACACATTCTACCATGATGTGTAGAGCTCTTTTGTGTTGGGTCCCTTTGGGGAGTTTTGAGTCTGAGAAAATCAATGATTGTACCACATATATTGCCCCTACTATGTGTGAGAGATGCATCGGATCTATCTCGATCGGTACTTGCATATTTGTGAGGGACTTCAAGACTGCTTCACGATGTATGAGGGAAGCCATCAATAATCCCCAAATTGAGATATTGGTGCGGGCATGACAGGGAGTTCCTTGCCAAATGATTTCACTTCGAGCATGATGCATGATGTGGTTAGTGAATACAATTACAAACATGGGGTTAGCCAAATAGGTTTTTAGACAAATGTGGTGGAAAATGTTCTTGTATTTATTGTTAGCATCTAGTGTTGGAAGCTTGACATATTTCCCTAGTGGAGTCGCCACTGTGAGGGTAGTGGATGGAGATCTCTCTCTTCTCCCCCTTGGGGGGAAAGGAAAAAAGACTCTTGCATTTGGCCCTCTCTCCTCTCTTTCTCTTTCTTTAGGGTGGAGTGTCGTGTGTACTATCTTAGGGCCCCGCATCATCGTATCACAGCTCGGAGATACATGAAGGCCTATTTTGCAGGAGTGTAAAGTTCGTCATTGAGATGGGGGTCTGATGATGGTCCAATGCGAGGGATTAGGATCATGGAAAAAGGGATTTGGAGTTACCACGTAGGATTATGGGCCTAGGACCTGAGGGTGGGCCCGATTCCTAAGAAAAGGGCTCGAAAGTTGGTCTGGTCCAGAGATTTAGGGTAAGTGTCAAGTTGTAGAGTTGGGAAGGTGTTAGGCACCCAATCTCTAGATGCTTAAGAACAAACATTTTTCATGATTACTCCTATTCCGCATGCATGACTAAGTTATCACACATATATACATAGACTGAATTTAAATAACTATGTACACTAAAACAAAGTTAATTTAAAGTCTACATTATGACGATTTGGTTGAGAAATTATACTTGAACTTAACCCTTGTTTCGAGTCAAGAGGGGTGGACCCCTGATTAGTATTGGCACGGACTGTCTTTTGAATTCTTCTGGCTCAGGGGAAGATGGTCTTGACCTCCAAGTTCCTTTCTCAAGAGATATTGATTGGATAGAATTCCGACTAGGAATGGTTACTTTTGGATTTTGACTATGGGATTGATTCGGCAGAGCTTCTGCTAGGGATGGGCTACTTCCAAGTTTTGGCTGAGGTGGCACTCCAACAGAGCTTCTGCTAGGGATAGGCTATGGGAGAGTTAGGCTATGGATACTCTGGTAGAGCTTCCACTAGGATGAGCTATTTTTGGATTTTAGCTTAGGTGGCACTCCGACAAAGCTTCTACTGGGAATAAGCTATTCTCTAAGGATTGAGGAACTTCGAAGGTCCAAAGAACACTTTAAAGATCTAAAGAATACTTTGGATCTTATGAAGATCTCTCCGAAGACTTAACGAACCTTAGAAGGGGGAGGGAGGGTAAGGGAAAAAATTTTCCACACAAAAACTCACTCAAAGAAGGCAAGGGATTGAAGAATTTTGAAGTCTCGAAGAACACTTCGAAGACTTCAGATCTTATGAAGATCTCTCTGAAGACTTGAAAAACCTCAAGGGGGGAGGGGAGGAGAGAGGGTAGAGCTTCTCTAATATGGATGCTCCTAGGAGACTTGAGTGTTTTTGGTGTGAAAAAACAAAGGGAGGGGGGTATTTATAGAATTCTTGAACTAATGGGGAGGAAAGGGGAATTTTCTTAGTCAATGGGGGGAAAAAGTGGTTTTTCTAAACCAATGGGGTGAAAATATGAAATTTTGGACCAATGGGGTGGAAGGTGACTTTTTTTGACCAATAGGGAAAACGTAAAATTTTTAGGCCAATAAGTTAAAAAGATACCTTTTTGGGCCAATGGGAGGTTGTGATGTAGGGTATACTAGAGGGATAGTGTAAAGTGCACAAGTGGGTGAAGAAATAATCTCTTCACCAAATTGGTCATTAGAATGCATATTTCGGCCCATTGACGGTAGCACACAAGGTTGGGCAGGGGTGTGCCTGGCATGCATGGGTGTGTAGGGCAGGTTGGGCACTTGTGGGGTGGTTGGCAGGTGTGTAGGGCAAGGTGTGCGAGGCAGGCTGGTAGGGGCGTAAGGCAGGTAGGCGAGGGCATTAGGCATGTGCGCACAAGGTGCGCAGGGGCTGGCATACATGGGGCGCACATGAGAAAGAGCTGGCAGGTGTGCGAGACACGTAGGTGAGGGCACGAGGTATGCACATGGGGGCACGTAGCGCTGGCAAGTGGGGGCATAAGGCATGTGCGATGGGACGAGAGGTATGCGCACAGGGGTACATGGCACTAGCAAGAGGTGGTGCGAGGCTTATACAGCTGATGTGTGGGACATACGCATGGGAGAGTGAGGCATGCGAGCGGGGGCACGAGGCATGTACGATGGGCACGTGAGGTATACACGTAAGGGTACAAGGCATGTACATGACAGCGTGAGGTATGTTTCGTGGGTGCACACGACAGGCACGCGGGGTAGGTGTGAGGGTAGCGGCTAGAAATGGATTGATGTCTCTCTTCCCTTTTTTTGGGGGAAAGAACTTGCATCCCGTATTCTCTCCTCTCTCTCTCTTTCATGTGAGGGGAGGGGTTTGTGTCATGTGTGCTTTGCTTGTGGGCCCTGCACTGTCGTATTGCAGCTTAGAGATACGTGAAGGCCTATTTCGTAAGAGTGTAAAATTCATCGTTTAAGACGGGGGTTTGATGATGGTCCAATTTGGGGATTGGGATCATACAAAAGGTGTTTGGAGTCACCACCTAGGGTTATGGGCCTAGGACCTGGGGGTGGGCCCAATTCCTGAGAAAAGGGCCAAAAATTTGGTTTGGTCCAGAGATTTAGGGTAAGTGTCAGGTTGTAGAATTGGGGATGTGTTAGGCACCCAATCTACCTAGTTCGACCAGTCTTCCTACTAGATGCTTAAGAACAAACATTTTCCATAATTCTTACCATTCCATATGCATGGCTAAGTTATCACACATATATATATTAATATAATTCAAACTACTATATACACTAAAACAAGGTCTATATAAAGTCTACATGATGATAATTAGGTTGAGAAACTGTACCTGAACTAAACCCCTGTTTCGGGTCAAGAGGGGTGGACCCCTGATTAGTACCGACTCAGACTATCTTTTGTTTTCTCCTGGCTTAGGGGAAGATGGTCTTGAGCTCCAACTTCCTTTCTTGAGAGATGCTGATTGTGATGGTATTCAGACAGGGTTCCGGCTAGGAACGGTTACTTTCAGATTTGGATTCGGGCAGAGCTTCGGCTAGGGAAAGGTATTTTTGGATTTGGATTCAGATAGAGCTTTAGCTAGGGATAGGCTAGGGGAGGGCTAGGTTGAGGTGGCACTCCGACAGAGCTAGCTCTGGGGATAGGCTAGGGGAGGGCTAGGCTAAGGTGGCACTTCAGCAGAGCTTTCGCTAGGAATGGCTATTTTTAAAAAGATTCTGGGGCACTCAGATAGGGCTTCTGCTAGGAACGACTATTTTTGGAAAGTAACAGATTGACCTAAAAATGGACTGTAGATCTCCAAAGCCCCAAAGAACACTTTGAAGATCCAAACAGAGTTATAGATCTTGACAAAGATCTCTTCATAGATCCAAAGAACTTCAAACGGGGGTTTCTATTTCTGGTAAAAATCAAGAACACTCAAAGGAGGGGGTTGAAAAACATGCTCCTTTTGGCAAAAAAATTGGATTGAACTAGGAACTTGGATTGAAGATCTTCAAAGTCCCGAAGAACACTTCAAAGATCCAAACAAGATTTTGGATCTTGAAGAAGATCGCTCCGAAGACCCGAAGAAACTCAAGAGGGGGAGGAGAGGAGAGAGGGCAAAGCTTCACTACTACGGAGTGAGATGGGGTTGCTTGGTGTGTAAAATCCAAAAGAGGGGGCATTTATAGGTTTTTTTGACCAATGGGAAAGAGGGAACATTTTTATCCAACAAACGAAAGAGGGTTTTTTACCTCAAGTGGGTGAAGCAGGCTTCTATCCAATGGACAAAAGGGGTTTTTGGACTAAAATGGGTGAAACGGGCTTTTATCCAATGGGTAAAAGAGGGTTTTTAGGAGAGAGAATCCTTAGCCAAAAAAGTGGGATTTTGGTTTCAAGTGGGTGAAGGGGGGAATCCCTTCAACCACCAGTCCAGCGAAAAACCAATCTTAGCCATTACCGATGACGTGCAAGATTGGGCCGAAGTGCACGGGGCATAGTCAGTATAGGGGTAGGCAATGAGGGTAATGTCATAGGTGTGTGGCACATGGCAGGCGAGTAGTGGCACATGGCACGCCAGTAGTGACATGTGGGTGTGAGGTTTATGGCACGCGGGTAGTGGCATGTGAGTGTGCGACACCATAGCATGGCACCATAGGCAGTAGGTAAGCAAGGCGAAGGGGGTGTAGGCATGGGCAACAAACAGGCAAGTTGGGCAGCAGCCAGCGCGCGCATGTGTGCGGGCTGACCTACTGGCCAGTGCGTGCATGTCTGTGGGCTGGCCTGCTGGCCAGCACCAAGTGCATAGGGAATGTAGGGTGAGGGTGCAGGCCAGTGCCCACAGGGGCACGGTTTGCTAGGAGGGGGCACGAGCCTGTTCCGAGGGGGTGTAGGTCTACTGGGCGGGGCTGGCTGGCATTATGGCAGGCTGGGTGCATGGTAGGCTGGCACCATGTGCTATAGTCCATGGGTAGCAGCCATGTGTTGCAACCATGGGTAGCAGCCATGTGCTGCTGCCATGGGTAGCAAGCACACGTGCGGGCTGACCTGCTAGCCAGCACTTGCAGCACCTGCGATTTCCAAATTTTTCTGGTAACGATCACGGGAGATCCGTTAGTATGATTTTGACATGCCATATATCGTCAAAATCATACTTTTGAGCACTATCCATCCATACAGTCAATTTGATCAGATTCCTTTGTATATAAAAAGTCAAAATTAGACCCTCTTCTCTCCCGTGAGAGGGTTTCTAGGGTTTCAGGTCCGGGAGTGTTTTCGGATTATTTGGGTATGTAGGGGATGAATTTTAGGGTGTTTGGGGTAGGTAGGGGATTTTTTCAGGTTTCCAGTGGGATTGTTCGCTTGTTAGGTATACGTGCTAGAAAGTGTAATTTTCTAGGGATGATCGCAGGAAATTCGTTGGTCCGATTTTAACTTGCCATATATCGTCAGAATTGTATTTCGAAGCGCTATCCATCTATGCGGTCATCTTGACCAGATTCCTTCATATATAAAAAGTCAAAATTGGACCCTCTTCTCTCCCGCATGGGGGTTTCCTGGGTTTCAGGTAGGGGAATGTTTCCATCGTCATCCCTATTGATCGGAAGCCGAAAGTTGCAACTAAGATCTATATTTCATCATAGTCGGAGGAGGGTGATAAAATTGGGAGTCTACAAAATGCCCATCTTTGGGCGAGGCCTGTGCCAATGGTTGAAGGGCAAAGAAAAGAACGATCACATTTTATCACCCAGAGCATATACTGCCATCATCTTGCTCATTTATGATGGAGTTGAAAAATGCAATAGATAATATCTCTAGAGTTTTAGGACTTACCTGGGTTGCCAATTGTGGAAAGGAATTCGCTGCTCTTCCAATCCTGTAAAAAATGTTAGTACTTTGATCTTTGACTCTTCCTTAGCTGGGCTTCACATGTGCCAGTTCAGGGAATGTGGTCTCCATGCTGGGTCTTTTGAACTAATCTGGACTATCTGGGCCCAATGGTCACAAGAAAGAAAGTCGCTGCTCTTCCAGTCTTGCAATAAATAAAAATGATTGATTCTTGGATTTTCCTTAGCTGCGCTTCACATGTGCCAGTTCAGGGATTTGGTCTTTGAGATCGGGCCACTTGGAACCAATTCAAAGGGGTTGGGCCTCCTGGGGCCGGATTAACAACATTGGGCCACCTGGGGCCAGATAAAGGCGATTGGGCCACTTGGGGCTGGTTCGATGAAATTGGGCCACCTGGGGCCGAGTAAATGCAATTAGGCCCCCTAGGGCCAGGTCAATAAAATCAGGCTACCTGGGGCTGGATAAATGCAATCGGGCCACCTGGGGCCGGGTCAATGAAATCGGGCCACCTAGGGCCAAGTAAATGAAATTGGGCCACTTGGGGCCAGATAAATTCAATTGGGCCACCTAAGGCCGGGTCAATGAAATTGGGCCACCTAGGGCCAGGTCAATGAAATTGTTTCTTTTCTTGATTTTCCCTTGATTCTTGATTTTTGGTTCTTTGATTTGGAATTTTGCTTTTTGCTTTTGATTTGGAATCTTGGTTTTTAATCTTGAATTTTGACTAATAAAATTTTGACCTTTACTTCCCTTTTTTCCATGTGATATAATTTCTGCCTACCACATGAATTTGAATTTTACCTTCCTTCTGATTTTCATTTTCCATTCTTTATGTAGCTAATTTTCACCTACCACATAAATTTCTACCTTTCTTTGAATTTTTACTTCCCATGTGACATAATTTGCAACTACTACCAAAATAATTTTCAATTTGGTAAACTTTGATCTGCACCTTGGATTTGGAATCTCAAAATATATTTTTTTTTTTTTTAGGAAAACGAATTCTTTTCTAGAAAATGGTCCCTCTCCCTTGTTCATTCTTCATTCTAACTTTTCTGAGTGAAGTGAGTAGGTTTTGAGTTTTTGGAGCCCTCTGGTTTTTCCTAAAGTTCTCCTTTTTGTTCTTGAAGTTTTTCATCTTGTTCTTGAAAATCTTCATCTTGCTCTTGAAGATCTTCATCTTGTTCTTGAAGTTCTTGAAGATCTTCATCTCATTCTTGAGGGAGGAGTCATTTGGAGAATTTGATATTCTTGTGGGCTTTTGTGCAAATTGGGAAACTTTCTGGGCTTCTTACAAATTGGGAGAATTCTTGGGGCTTTTTGTAATTTCTGAAAATATGGCTGAAAGGAGAAAGAGAAAGACTTTTGGGGAAATCCAGCTGGAGAGTCGTAGCAATTCTTCCCATAGGGATGAGGGCCTGGCCAATTGGTACTCCGGGTAGACTCTTCACAACAGTCGAAATCACATCTGCAACTCTGTATGGGGTTCTTGGGTAAGTCTTTATGTTTTATTCATTATTTTGATCATCTTTTATTCTTGTTTTGTTTTTTTTTTATGTTGTTTTTTGCTTCTTTTTTTTGCTTTTTTTGCTTTTTGTTGTTTTTTTTTTTTTTTTTTTATGCATTCTTTATTTCCATTAGCATGAGGGGAGGGAACCACCTACCCTGGCCTTGTACGGCCATCCAAACATGGTTCAATCATGGCATAGGATGCTTCCTCGTAGAGCGAAGCAGATGGTCGATGCATTATACTTGTGCCAGCTAGCCCTTGTAGAGACCCAGAAGTTCAATCCAGCACTGGTGGGGGCCCTAATGGAGCAGTGGTGGCCAAGTACTCATTCTTTCCATCTCCCTGTTGGCGAGATCACCATCACACCTCTGTGCTTCTATGTCTTGATAGGAATTCCATTTGGGGGTAGACCCATGACCCTACCCAGGATTTCGACTGTCATGGAGTTCGTAGACTTGACCAGAATTACCATTACAGCCGGCCAGGCACACATCCATCTAGGGGAGAATAGTGTCCAATGGTGGAAAGTTGGCCTAGGGGAGAACCCGGGTAACATGTCCCAGGTGGCCCGTTCCTTCTTGCTATTTGTTGTGGGTCAGTGTCTTTTCAGTGACCTCTGAGGGGGAGTAGATATCCAACTGGTGTTCTTTCTCTGAGATCTTCGTACAGAGATTCTTAGGACTGGGGTGGGGCTGCCTATGTATATCTCCTACAGACCCTAGACTTGCTGTCATATGGAGACAGGGGCCTCAAGGGGGCAGGCTACATTATTCAGGTAACTTTCCTTCTTGTACCCATTTCCTTTCATTCATTTGGGTTGCACTTTATAACTTTAGTCTCTTGAAACAGCCCTAGTGCTTTGAGCACTTGGGGACCATTGCTCCCAGACTGAGGGACCCTTAGTGATTCTTCTTCCCTGTAGCCACGAGGTGGGGAGATAATCAGGTGATCAGGGCTCAACACCATGCTCCGGGGACCACCGCTCGTTCTCTTTTGAATGATCTCACTGAGGTATGCTATGTTTGACACCAAAATTTCCTTTATCTTATATTGTACTTACTTTCCTTGGATTTGCAGGCTACTTGGAGACCATTCCATCACCTCATATTTCTAGATTCTGAAAGATTTGCCTTAGTTAAACACTTATCCGAGAACCAAGTCCTCTTTCTGGGTGTTTGAGGTCATGTCTGATATTTGGGAGAGAGAGTAGTACCCTAGTGTTGGACATCGAGTCATGCCCCTCTCCCGGTCTTCCTCTACCCACTATGCACTGCCCAGAGATCATCCCAGCAGACGAGATGAAGCGTTTTTCTAACGAAGTATGAGATGACTCTTTTCTTGACCAGAATAGGTATTACAGAGCCTTCCTGAAGTAGGAGACAGTATGCACCCCTCCTTGTCCTGATGGTCTAGTGGTATGTTGCCCTTTCTTAAGTATTTCCTTCAAATTCTTTTTTGTTTTGGTCTTGACTGATGCTCTTTCAGGGGAGAGTGCGACGTGTAGATCCTTCGACTGTTTAGTCACATGCCAGTGCTATTGATCCTTCACAAGCAAGACCCTCAACTAATGTAGGTGGGTCTCTCAGAGTTACTAGCATCCCTTTCTGTGGCTTCCCTGCTTGGAATTATCCTAACGCAGCCAACCCCAGTCTCCCTCATCTTCTGGAGCGGAACACAAATGTAGACACTTTCCTTGGGCTGCCCATTCCTTTTGATTATGTGAGTATCTAATCATCCTTCAATTAACTCTTAACTTCCTCTAGCTGATATAGTCTTTCTTAGGTGTCCCCAGAGGTCTATTCTGAGATTAGGAGGATGGATTACGGCCTGTGTGAGGTGATAGTTGCCAAGGTATTTTATACTTTCCCCTTTTTCTTTCTTTTTGCCCTTTTTCTTTCATTATTCTTCTTCTTGATCCTTTCCTATATTCCTTAGGATGGGAGGATTGCTGCCTTGGAGAGCTAAGTTGGTTCCAATGAGAGAGAAATCACACGGTAGGACGCATTGATTCAAGACATGACCCAGAGGCTGGAGCAGGCTGGACTAGCATCCGTGGGTTCCCCGGTACTCCATAGGGATGGTTCAGAATACGGTTCAGATGATGACTTCTGACCCATAGGGATTTGTTCCTGTATTTCCTGCAAACACAAACACATGTATATTTTACAGTCCTTTCTTGCAGTTACTTCTCCCAATCAGTGATAAGGTCGAATTCCAGAACTTCCCTCTTATCCTGGTATCAAAGAGCTCTGAGCGGGCCTCCTTTTAATGGCTTGGTTAACTTTAGTTTCTCAAGGAGCCAAATCTGAAAAATAGAAGGACTCCCTTAATAATAATCTAGTCCGAGTTTGTGGTCATAGCTCATACATCGAATCCCTTAAGTGTTTCTGTAAGAACCATAGGGACAATGTCACCTCCTTTCTTCAACTGTTTTACCACCTCCATTAGAACAGGTGGTGCACCACGTCCTGGAGTGTGGAGAACATAACGAGCTATCATGCAAAGTAGATAAGCATTCTATGATCTTTGTTGATGGATTCCTCCCATTGGTAGGTATTGGATGAAGATCTGGGCCACCTTCAAAATGTTGATCTTCCCATACCTAACAAATTGCTTCACTTCCTCTTCTTTCCATCCGAAGAAGTCTTGAATTTCCTTTGAGTAATCTTTCTTCGAAGATGGTTGGAACAAATGGCCTTTGGGTGGAGATAACATACAAACCCGAAATTCTTCGAGAGTTGGGTAGATCGCTATTAATCTAAACCGAAATACATACAGGTTGGCATCTAGTGTCGAGGCACCTGTCGAAGTAATTAGTGATGTAGCTTCACACATCCAATCCGGCCGAGAAATGACACATTCATGGATTCTAACGATCCTGGTGCCCTTATGCACATGTCTAGGGTCCATTTCCAGCGAGCCCATGAGTTTTCCTGAAACCATCACAAACAAAGAAATATGATGATTTATCAAAGCATTACTCCTTAGCTAATGACTAAAACAACCTTTACCACTGTTGCATCAAGCTCTCTCTCCTTTTTTTTTTTTTTTTTTACTTTGACTGATTAAGGGTGGAGAATAACTGGTGCCGGGTGGCGATTTTCTTTTAGGGGACAGAATTCTGGATAAGAGTGGACGGGCCATAAGGGAATGACAAATACCTAATAGCTTTGCATGCCAAATGGAAATTCTTAAATGATAGAATCCTAAATAGGAAGTGACCAACCAATGGGTGGATGACAGATAACTAATGGCCTTACATGCCAATTGGCGATTCTTAGGGGGTACAAACTATGATGATATTTTAAGATACTTTGGTTATTAATTGAGGAACCAATTTATTGCCTTAATATAGTTGAGACCACACTTGCACATGTCAAGTTGCCTACGTATCCCTCAAAAGGAATTAGGTCTGATGTAATTTAGGCTTTTTATGCTTTCAGACATTATTTCTTGAGTTGATCCATGTTGACTAGTCTGGGTATTTCTTTGCCGTTGTGGTCTATAAGTTTCACACCTTTGCCTGGTAGAATCTCTTTGACAGTGAATGGGCCGCTCTAGCTGGGCCTGAATTTTCCTTTTGGGTCATGAATTGAGGCTCTTTGTTCCCAAAGAACAAGTTTGTTCACCTCTATGTGGCGGGGCTTCACATTTTTGCTAAAGGCCCTAGCCATTCTCAGTTGATATTTCTTCAGATTATCCATGGCTTTCATATGCCTTTCATCGAAAAAATTGAGTTTGTCATGTCTAGCTTTCACCTATTCTCCTTTAGGTAGCTGAATATTAAGGAGCACCCTTAAGGATGGTACCAGAATTTTTACGGGTAGAACCACCTCAACCCCATATACCAAAGAGAAAGGGGTGGCCCTTGTCGAGGATCGTACAGAAGTCCGGTATGCCCATAAGGCAAGGGGTAACTTATCAGCCCAATTGTTGTGCGTTTCCACCATTTTCTGTAGGATGACTTTGATGTTCTTATTGGCAACTTCCACTGCCCCATTAGTCTGCGGCCTGTAAGTGGTGGAGCGATGTCTTTTGATATCAAACTTTGTACAAATTTTTTTGGTCTTGCCCCAAAAATGGGATCCCTGATCTGATATCAATTCTTGAGGTACTCCATGTCGGGAAATAATATTTTCTTGAATGAATTTTGCTACCTTAGCAGATGTGAGGACTGCATAGGACTGAGCTTTTATCCACTTGGTGAAATAATCAATGGCTACCAAAATGAACTCGTGACCATTACATGCCTTGGGGTTGATCTTCCCAATGATGTCGATGCCCCAAGTGGAGAATGGCCAAGGTGAACTGAGTGAATGCAACTCTGTTGGTGGAATATGTATGATGTTAGCAAATATCTGACACTTGTGGCATTTCTTGACAAAGTGCACACAATCTGCTTCCATGGTGTTCCAGTAATATCCTAGCCTGAGGATCTTCTTAGATAACATCTTGGCATTCATGTGGGGTCCACAAAGACTTTGATGAATTTCCTCCATAATGGTTGTAGCTTGTTCTGCATCCACACACAATAACTGTATTCCATCATAGGATGTTTTGTATAACAAATCCTCTTGAAGAATAAACTGGGTGGCATATCTTCTCAGAAACTTCTTTTCTCTATTAGTTGCTTCAACTGGGTACTTCATTTTCTTGATGAAATCCACTATATGAGCGAACCACAACCGACCATCCACAGTGAGAGAATTCATCGAATTCTGATAAATGGGCCTACTTTATTCTACCAAGAATGGTTGAACCCTAGCCATAGGGTTGCATTCTACCAAGGAAGCCAAGGCCGCAAAGGCATCAGTAAACCTGTTATTATCTCTTTGAAAGTTTTCGAACGAGATCTTCTCAGAGTGTTCAATCACCTCTTCCAGATGTTCTTGATATGGCTTCAGCTTTTCATCTCTAGTTTTCCACTTTCTCTGTGCTTGGCAGATGACGATGGATGAATCACCGTAAACCTCGATCCTTTTCACACCAATGGTCAAAGCAGTTTCGAGCCCCAAAGCATAAGCTTCATATTCGACAATGTTGTTGGTACAGGGGAAATTGAGGCAAAATGATGAAGGCAAATAAAGGCCATTAGGAGTGACAAACAATATTCCCACACCACATCCTTTCTGATTGGCTGCTCCATCAAAGAATAATTTCCATTCATTAACTGTGTTTTCTTCCTCCATTGTGGCAATTCCTTCATCGGGAAAGGTATCATCTAAGGATCTTTCATCTTCTGTGGGGTGGGCAACCAAATGATCGGCTATGGCTTGCCCCTTGATGAACTTTTGAGTAACATAGGTGATGTCAAACTCTGATAGTAAAAGCAACCAACGGGCCATCCTTCCTATTAAGGCTGGTTTCTTGAAGAGATATTTGATGAGATCCATCCTTGAGATCAAGTGCACCAGATAGAAAACCATGTAGTGTTGCAACCATTTCGTTGCCCAAATCAATGCAACGTAAGTTCTTTCCAAAGGCATGTACCGCGTATCATATTCTAGTAACTTCTTACTAAGGTAATATATGACATGCTCTACCCCCTTTTCTGTCTCCTTCTGTGCTAGCAAAAATCCCATAGAATATTCTCCCACAGACAGATACAATAAAAGCGGTTCTCCTTCCACTGGTGGTGTCAATACTGGGGGTTCATGAGGTATCCCATGATCTTGTCAAAAGCTTGTTGGCATTGGTCATTCCATTTTGTGGGCTGATCCTTCTTCAGCAGCTTGAAAATTGGTTCATAGATTGTAGTCAACTGAGCTATGAATCTGCTAATATACTGGATGTGACCCATAAATCCTCGTATTTTCTTCTCCGTTCGAGGTGTGGGCATTTCTTGAATTGTCTCGATCTTGATAGGGTCAACTTCAATACCTCTTTCACTCACCAAGAATCCTAACAACTTTTCTGCTGTTGCCCCAAATACACACTTCTGAGGGTTCAACATCAGCTAATACTTCTTGATTCTTTCAAAGAAATGCCTTACCGTGGGAATATGCTCCTACCGATCTTTCGACTCTACTATCATGTCATCCACATAGACTTCCACATCTTTGTTCATCATGTCATGCAATATGGCCGTAACTACTCTGATAAGTTGTCTCGGCATTCTTCAGGCCAAAAGGCATCACCTTATAACAATAGGTTCCCCATGGAGTGGTGAAGGCCATCTTTTCACGATCCTCTCAGTGCATGCTTATTTGGTTGTATCTTGAGAATCCATCCATAAATGATAACAAAGCATGCCCGCCCATATTATCCACCAATACATCAATGTGAGGCAATGGGAAGTCACCTTTGGGGCTTACCTTGTTAAAATCTCAGAAGTCCACGCACATTCGTACCTTTCCATCTTTCTTTGGTACTGGTACAATGTTGGCCAACCATTGGGGGTACTTCACCACTTGTAGGAACCACACATTCCATTGCTTCACAACTTCTTCTCTGATCTTCTCACTCCATTCTGGCCACATTCTTCGGAGCTTCTGTTTTATCGACTTTGCCCCAGGGTAAGTCGGCAACTGATGCTGCACGATGTTGGGGTCGATGCCAGGCATATCCTCATAAGACCAAGCAAAGAGCTCCGTGAACTCCTTCAAAAGACTAATCATCTGTTCTGCTTCTTCGTCATCAAGGGTTGTTCCAATTTTTACCTCTTAAAGGAATTTGTCGATTCCTAGATTAATGACCCGAGTATCCTCATGGATGGGTTGGAATTTCTTTGGTTTGCATTGTTTTATTGATTCTTGATATTTATTAAGATCATCATCAGAAAAAGGAGGCAAGTCATATTCGGAATCAATAATTTCATTCATGAAAGAAGGAGTAACAGACTCGACGTACAAGGACTCTAGACTCTCCTTAAGAGGGGAGGCCGACCCGAAATCATAAACAACAGACTCGATTACAGACTTAATAATTGGCTTGATGCTTTTACTAGGGGTATTCAGGCTGGTTGACTCAATAGCATGAGCAAACTTGATGTTTTCTCCAATGCTTGTCTAGTTCAAGAGTGGTTCAGTAGCTTGATTGATGAGGAGATGTGGCAAAGGGCCTTCTTCTCATTCTGAAAAAGTTACTGCTACTTCTTCAGTGGTGCAATGGTTCTTCTGGATAGGTGCCCGCTTCTTCACGAGTACCAACTAGTCAATCTCGTGCTCTCGGAAGCCAAACTTTCTGAGGGGTGAAGATTGGTAGAGACTGCTCAATTCCTTTTCTATGAAGTCTATCTTTTTGAGCCTATTGAGGGATGCCATCCCGGTGCCTCGGTCACATCTTTGACCACCTTCACGAGCCTTCCCATTGCAATTGGTTCAGGCATAGTACATACAGGCCATCATTCTCTGTGCTCTCCTTTGCTTTGTATACGTGCTTCTTCCTCTGAAAGGGTGAGGCTTGAGCTCATGTAGCTCTCAGGCTCTTCGCTCTCATAGGAGGGATAAAAAGAAGCCTTTCACATCAATGGGAAGCGGCAAACTCCAGGAGAGCCTTATCTTCTTTTCCCATTCTCTTATCAGAAGGACCCGAGGACTTGATGCCTCCTTTGATTGGATCAATATTGTAGGGTCACCAAGGGAAGACCCAATCTCAATTAGTACAATTTCTGTTATCCCAGTAATGCAACCGTCTTGGTCACTTTTATTGACTAGCACTTTCTGTTGTTCCACTTCATGAGTCACCCAGTTGAACTAGTCTTGGAAAAACACTTCAAATCCTGGTTACATCTTTGCCGCGGTTTCATCAAACCAGGGCTCCACATTTCCACAAAAGGAGAAATCCTTTCCCTCTTTTACAAAATACCCATTGAGAGTAGGGTAGTAAGAGATGGAGATCTTCCTAGTCATCCTCAGCACTTTCTGCCCTTGGTGGTCGGAGGAGTGTATCTGAGACCATTCTTTCCTTTGTTCACTACCAAACTGGGCTGCTTTGGAACTCCTTAATGATATTTCCCTAGCCCCATACTAGGAAAATATTGCATATTCTTCATCATCTGATTCACCGGTGGACTCCAGATGGCTTTATAGTTAGCTGGGATTTCCTCCTTTGGTGCTTCTTTGGCAATGGTTGCACAAGTTGTGTCCAATTCAAAACCACTTAGTTATAATTTCTGGTCTTGCTCTTCCCCATTATCAATATTGGCCAAGGTATTAACCACTTCGGGATCTCCGGCTACTGTGATCACCTTCCCCTCATGAATAAACATCATTTTTTTATGGAGACTAGAGGACACTGCATTTGTAGGATGCAACCAAGGCCTTCCCAAGAGCATGTTAAAGGCCGCCGGTATATCAATGACTTGGAAATCAATATCAAACTTCACCGGGTCAATTTTTATGGCAAGGGTAATGATGCCAAGGATCTTCCTCTTGGTGTTGTTATATTCCTGTATGGTTTGGGTGGTTGGCCTCATTTCTTCCAAGTTGATGCCAATACTCTTTACCGATCTCAATGGTAGCACATTGAAAGCGGACCCGTTGTCAACAAGAACTTAGGGAACCACTTTGTCAAGACATTCTACCATGATGTGGAGAGCTCGATTGTGTTGGATCCCTTTGTGAAGCTCTAAATCTGAGAACATTAAGGATTGTACTACATAAGTTACCCCTATTATATGTGCGAGATGTGCCAGATTTATCTCGATCGGCACCTATTCATTGGTGAGAGACTTCAAAACTACTTCACGGTGCGTGGGGGATGCCATCAAAAATCCTCAAATTGAGATATTAGCCCGGGACTTTTTGAGTTGAGCCAAGACTAGGTTCTTTGGTTCTTTCTTCAAGCTGCTAGTTCTAGCCTCATGGGTCCCTAACTATTCCACTATTAGAGCCTTGCCCTTATAGTCTCTTACACTTCTAGTTTCCATCACGTTGATAGATTTCTTCACAATAATCTTTGTGGGATAACAATCTTCATCATTATTGTTTGTTATGGTAATTATTCCTACCATAGGGTCATCCTCTTCTTCCGATTCTTCTTCTTGGCTTGGGGTGGGAGGTTGAGGCCCTCCATAAATATCCACAGCCCTAGCTCATACTTTCTTGACTGCATTGGAAAGCCTTGCAATTGTTGTGTCTAACATCTCTACCACTGTGGCATGTCCCCCTGTTCTTTCAAGGACCTTCAACTGCTAGGTATAGCATTGCTCACTGGTGGCTATTTCACCTAACATTTGATTAATTTTGTCAACCTCGTGCTTGATGTCAATCAAACGAATATAAACGAAAGCCATGTGCTCTGCTATAGGGTTCCCTTCACCCTCAAATGTGATCTCATACCCTTCACTATCTTCTGAATCTGATGTAGAATCATCTCCCTCCATGCATAGGGAAGGTTAAATCCCACCTGTCGGATCAGCTATTAGATCATCACCACCAATAGCATAGACTGAGAAACATGTTAGATGTTTTGGTGAGTAATATTCTAATTCATCATCATAGTCATTGTACCAAGGCCCCTTGTAATCATCCCAGTCTGGATACCCATCATCCTCTTGAGAATCAGAGTCATTTCCATCATTCTCATCTTCGCTTTCATCATCCTCTATATCACTCCCTATGTGGATTAGGGAGACGTGCTCTTTGATTTGTTCTCCTACAGACAATGCTATTATTGCCCTGAGGAGATCATCTTCAACTTCTTCAATTACTTATGGATTGTCCTCTAAAGATACATTGGGCTGAATTAGAGAAGTGGGATGACCGTCCTGGTCTTCTCCTAAAGCATTCACTGATCCTGTTGATGAGGTCATCTTTGGGAATCTAGTAGTGCAAGCATATCCTTCCAATTGTACCCATCTGTCCATCCTTCTTTTGGGTTATATATAGAATCTTGAGAATGGGATTGGTATGAGGGTGATGAGGGATATAAAGCAGGGATGGTATGAAGATGATGTAATGTGGGATGTAGGATATGAGAATTGGGGGTGATAGGATAAGAAAATTCCCTCTTCTTGATGGTGAGGGAAAGGTTGATGATATGACGGAGGCTGATAATATGGAGAAGGTGGAAGGTATAGTGGAGGTTGGTAATATGGTACGACGGATTCTTCTATTGATGAGGAAGGATGAATGGTGGGAGTTTGATCTTTTGATTCTTCTTTTGATGATTCTCTTCTTCGGGAGTCCTTATGACTCCAGCCCTTTGACTCATGAGGTTACTGTAAGCACGGGCATTTGTATGGTTCTTTCGAGCTCTAGGTACAATGAGTTGAGTGGGGTCACTCTTTGTGGCCTCTTCATCTAGATTGTTCACATGATCAGGAAGTGAATTGGAGTTGACATTGAGAGGTTGCTTGACCTTGACCACAATGGTTCCATTGTCTACCAAGTCCTGGATCGCATGTAGGAGACCTATGCATCTTTCAGTGGTGTGCCATTTTTGAGTATGGTGACCACAATATTCATGATCCCTATACCAAGCTGGAGGAGGGTTGTTGATCACTCTTGGAGCCACTATCCCTAGCAATCCTTGTTTCTTTAATTTCTCATACACTACTGTCACGGGCATTCCCAAATCAAAAAACTGCCTTCTTAGACAAGGGACCTTCTGAGAGGGTGCATCTACTTGTATTATGAAAGGTTTTGAAGAAATGGCTGGTGGGCCTGATTGCTGAGCTGCAATCACTATATTAGTTTCTAGACTCTTTCCGCGTCTGACTCTAGTGTTCTTCCCTGCATCTTGGGAGGATCCTTGATACTGGGCTTCCCTTAGGATTCTGTTCTCCACCCGTGTGCCGGTGGCTATTAAGGCATCAAAAGTTTGTAGATGTTGATAGTAAAGAACATCATAATAGGATGTTGACATGTTCTTTATTAACATCTCAACCTGCTCTGCTTCTAAAGGCCGATCTGCCATCTTGGCGGCCTTATCCCTAAACCTCATCAAGAAGGCAGTGAATCCTTCTTTGGGTTATTGCCTCAAAGCCTCAAGCTCTCATCATTTGACATCCGCTTTGGTGTTATATGAGTATTGTTTTGTGAAGGCTTTCACCATTGTCGCCTAATTCTGAGTTTTAGATAACTCCAACTGTGTGAGCCACCTCAGTGTGGGTCCCAATAGGGTTAGCATGAAGGCTTGTCCCATTTGGTTATCTGCAAGTTGCCATGACTTGGTGATGCTAAGGAACACTTTGAGATGAGCCTTGGGATCTCCTGAGCCATCAAATCTATCAGTCTGCCACTTGAATTTTTCAGGATTTCTTACCCCAAAGAAGAAACTTATTTCCTCTGAATCAACTACTTGGTCAGATTTTTCCGAGCTTGAATCATGTTCTCTAACTTCTATAACTGCTCTCTGAGTTTCCTTACTTTCTCCGTCTCTGAAGGCTCAATGCGGATGTGTGCTACAAATTTCTCTTTCTCATCCTTAATCATTACCCTAGGAGGAGGGACACTGGAGTAGGTCCCTCGTTGACTATTTGGATGAGTAGGTGAGGTTCCTCTCCGGCCAGTTGGCCTAACTTGCTCCGGTTCTCCTAAGTCAACTCGTGAAGAGTTCCCACGATAACCTGTAACTCCATTCTGATCCACATCTCTCGTAGACGATGTCCGGTCACTCTTGGGATCAGTTCTGGGAGGATTCTGAAGTGTATGAAATATCTGAGCTATCCTTCTCTTGACTTCTACCATTTCCATTTGTAAGTTCTCCACTGGATAGACCCTGGCCTATTCGGGTGATTCAAAGTCATGTGGATCCATACTAACTGGGCTGTAATCATTGGTAGTAGACAATCTCGAAGAGATGACTGAGGTGATACTAGACTTAGGTGAGTCAACTGATTACCTTGACGTGTCCAAAGGGACTGCAGAGAATACTTAAGGTGTGGAATTATGCCTGAACCAAAAGTGACTTATTTTAGGATTCTTGAATTCCCAACCCCTTGTTTACACATTCACTAAATTAACAACCAATGATTTATCCAGAGTTAGTCTGCTTAATGATAGGAGGTGGATAGGGTTTGATGCCCTTGGTCCACCCAATGTCATAAGCGGGAGATTCATACAAATGGCTTGTTGAGAATATTCCCATATGACATTCCATTTAATAAAGTCATGCTTTCCTTTCTCTTTTCCCACTAGGTGTCCTTCCTCCTGATTTTCTTAGGACATCTCGGGACTTGACGTGACTTTGATGGGATTGCCCCTAAGTCACGTATCTGGACTTTTTCTTTAAGGGGGAGGGACACATTCTATCCGAAACCCACTTTAGGAGAGTAATTCTTTACGACGGGAATATAGTGTAGGAACATCCCTTTTCAAGACCACAAACAAGTTCTATAGTTAGATTGTGGCACTCCTAGCTTCTTCCTCTATTTTCTATATGATGCGAGCATGTGGTGGATGCAATAAGACCGATAAGGCTTCCTTGACAGGATCTATATACGCAAGGTACGTGATCCTTTTGATATACCTATAGGTACAAGATCTAGGGGGTGACTTCTTTGCCCATTACTCGTGACTACACACGATGTTAAGCAATTGGCCACGGGGTGGTGGAACTGTGAGTGATTGTATAAAAAATTATAATGTAGGGTAACCATCATTTGACCTCAGAATTCCAAAAAGTGCACGTACCTCCCCCAGGGTGCTGGCACAATTACAGACATCCTCTCTATTTGATGATGCATTCGATCTCAGAATGTCATAAAGTGTGTGGACCTCCCTGAGGGTGTTGGCACAAATACAATATCCTCACTGTTTGACTATACCTTTCATTCTTGTACAGGAAGCGGGTATCATTTGCTCTCAGAGTACTCTCTATGACATTCATTGACCTCCCCGAGGGTGCAGGCATGACAGGGAGTTCCTCGCCAAATGATTTCACTTCGAGCACGATGCATGATGCGGTTAGCAAATACAATTACAAATATGGGGTTAGCCAAACATGTTTTCAAACAAATGTGGTGGAAAATGTTCTTGCACTTAAAGGTAGCATCTAGTATCAGAAACTTGACATTTATCCCCAGTGGAGTCACCACTATGAAGGTAGCGGCCAAAAATGGACTGATGTCTCTCTTCCCTTTTTTGGGGGGAAAAGGACTTGCATCCTATCCTCTCTCCTCGCTCTCTCTTTCATGTGAGGGGAGGGCTTTGTGTTATGTGTGCTTTGCTTGTGGGCCCTGCACTGCTGTATCGCCACTTGGAGATACGTGGAGACCTATTTCGCAAGTGTGTAAAATTTATCATTTGAGACGGGGGTTTGATGATGGTCCAATACGAGGATTGGGATCATACAAATGGGGTTTGGAGTCACCACCTAAAGTTATGGGCTTAAAACCCAGGGGTGGGCCCAATTCCTAAGAAAAGGGCCTGAAATTTGGTTTGGTCCGGAGATTTAGGGTAAGTGTCAGGTTGTAGAATTGGGAAGGTGTTAGGCACCCAATCTACCCGGTTCAACCGGTTTTCCTACTAGATGCTTAAGAATGAACATTTTTCACAATTATTACTATTCCACATGCATGGCTAAGTTATCACACATTTATACATTAATTGAATTCAAACTACTATATACACTAAAACGAGGTCTATATAAAGTCTACATGATGATAATTAGGTTAAGAAATTGTACCTGAACTTAACCCCTATTTTGGGTCAAGAGGAGTGGGCCCCTGATTAGTACAGGCTCAGACTGTCTTTCATGTTCTCCTGGCTCAGGGGAAGATGGCCTTGACCTCCAACTTCCTTTCTTGAGAGATGTTGATTGTCATGGTATTCGGATAGGGTTCTAGCTAGGAACAGTTACTTTCGGATTTGGATTTGGGTAGAGCTTCGGCTAGGGAAGGCTATTTTTGGATTTGGATTCGGACAGAGCTTCGGCTAGGGAAGGCTATTTCTGAGCTTAGGATGAGGTGGCACTTCAGTAGAGCTTCCACTGGGGATAGGCTAGGGGAGGGCTAGGCTGAGGTGGCACTCTGGCAGAGCTTCCGCTGGGGATAGGCTAAGGGAGGGCTAGGCTGAGGTGGCACTTCGGCAGAGCTTCCGCTGGGAATGGCTATGAATGGACTGAAGATCTCTAAAGTCCCGAAGAACCCTTTGAAGATCCCAACAGACTTCCGGATCTTAACAAAGATCTCTTCGTAGACCCGAAGAACTTCAAAGGAGGGGTTTCTAATTCTAGTAAAACTCAAGAACACTCAAAGGAGGGGGTTGAAGAACACACTACTTTTGGAAAAAAACTAGATTGAACTAGGAACTTGGATTGAAGATCTTTAAAGTCCCAAAGAACACTTTGAAGATCCGTATAAGATTTTGGATCTTGATGAAGATCACTCCGAAGACCCGAAGAAACTCAAGAGGGGGAGGAGAGGAGAGAGGGCAGAGCTTTACTACTACGGAGTGAGATGGGGTTGCTTGCTGTGTAAAATCCAAAGGAGGGGGTATTTATAGGTTTTTCCGACCAATGGGAAAGAGGGAACATTTTTATCTAATAGACAAAAGAGGGTTTTTTGCCTTAAGAAGGTGAAGTAGGCTTCTATCCATTAGACAAAAGGGGTTTTTGGACTAAAATGGGTGAAACGGGCTTTTATCCAATAGGTAAAAAAGGGTTTTTAGGAGAGAGAATCCTTAGCCAAAAAAGTAGGATTTTGGTTTCAAGTGGGTGAAGGGGGGAATCCCTTCAACCACTGGTCCAACGGAAAATCAATCTCGGCCATTACCGACGAAGTGTAAGATTGGGCCAAAGTACATGGGGCATGGTCAGTATAGGGGGTAGGCAATGCAGGCAATGTCATAGGTGTGCGGCACATGGCACGCGGGTACTGGCATATGGGTGTGCGGCGCATGGCATGTGGGTGTGCGGCACATGGCATGTGGGTGTGGCATATGGGTGCGCAGCACCATAGCACGGCACCATGGGCAGCAGGTAGGCAGGGCAATGGGGGCACAAGCATGGGTAGCAAATAGGTAGGCAAGGCATCAGCCAGCGTGCCATATGTGCAGGCTGACCTACTGGCTAGCGTGCGCATATGTGTGGGCTGGCCTGCTAGCTAGCGTGCGCATATGTGTGGGCTGGCCTGCTGGCCAGCATGCTAGTGTGCAGGGCATGTAGGGTAAGGGTGCGGGCTTGTACCTGTGGGGGCATAGGTCTGTGCCCGAGGGGGTGTAAGTCTATCGGGTTGGGGCATGGGTCCGTGCCCGTAAGGGCGTAGGCCTATTGGGCGGGGCTGGTTGGCATCACTACAGGTTAGGTGCATGGCAGGCTGGGTGTTTAAGATATTAAATGTAAACGCAAGCGTACGGATCAGTGTAGCTACGGGTCGAACTCAGGGAGAGTAGCCACTTTATTTTTTTTTCTTTTAATAATGCAAAAGTGAACCTATTAATAGTTGTGATCTAATTCTAATTACCGTCCTAAACATATGTATCTAAAATAACGTCCTAACCATTCGTCATCTAAGAATTTAAAGACACAAGCCACGCAATTAAAATTAAATAAATAAATAAGTGAATAAACAACCCACGTAATTAAAAAATAATAATAATAATAAATAAAAGAAAAAAATACTGAAATAAAAATAAAGTAAAAGAAAGGGGAGAAAGCTAGAGAGAGACTCACAAGTAGGTTTCCCTACTTAGCCCAAGGGATGCATCATAATATGAGCTTCCCTACTTGACCAAAGAGTCACTCTTACAAGGGTTACTCTACTTGGCTTTAGGGAAAGGGAGACAATTAAAATAAAAGAAATAAATTGATGGTTCTATGGCTAGGAGGGGCAAAGCCAACACATACACTAGCCATGAATCTTGGGGGAAGGGACAACAATAATGTAACGACTAAAATTAAAATTCTAAATTAAGAAAGAAAGGGTAGTCAGAAGAGGGAATGAGAGGGGGGAGAGAAGACTACTGAGGGAGCCTACTTACATGAACATCAACCCTTGAACTGAAAACTTGATCGATTTGAGATACTACCAGTACTAAAAACCAGATCTAGAATAAACCAAATCTGAAATTTCTAGTACTAGAGAAAACAAATCTGAAGAAAAAAATTGAACTTGAAAGACATGCTTCATAGATTGTTCTTGTCACCTAGAACTAAGCCTAAAACTAGAACTTGAAAATTACAACTTCAATTACTTAAATAATAAAAATAAAAGACTGAATCAAAAATAAAAGTGCTTGCATTAATTGAATAAAAGAACTTACAAAAGTGTTTAAAGCATAAACCTAGAACTAGAGATAGAGAATGAAATAACTAGAGAAAGAGATAGAGCAAAAAAAAAACCCTAGAAGAATGAATTAGAGAGGAAGAGAGGGACAATTTTTTAGAGTTTTGTGAACTCCCTTTTATAGGGAATAGGAGAGAGAGAAGGACGTCCAAGGGTGGATCCCCTTGGACGATTTTGTGGTGAGGTGGAGGAGAGAGAAGAGAGAAAACGTGTGGAGAGATCTCCCACGATTTTCTTGCCTTTTTTTCCCTATTTTTTCTCTTTTTTCTATTTTTCTCTCTCTGCTTGCACAAGAAACCCCCCTTGGCCGATTTTCCTTCTTGGATTTGGACAATATTCTATTTTAAATGGGAAATTCCATCCATGCCCTTGTCTTTTCTTTTCTTTTTTTTCTTCTTTCCTATTTTTTGTCTTTATTTTCTCTCTTCTTTAAACTTGCGTACAACTATCTTGGCCGACCTCCTTTGAGTGATGAGTAGGAGAGAGAAAATATTCTAAAAAAAACCTCAACAAAATAGCAACTAAGAGGTTCGAACTTGAGACCTCCTAATAAGGAAGAGATTTTGCACACCACAACTCACCAACTACGCTAGGTAGTTGTTGTTACAAAAACGAATCTTCAATCACTTAAGGATGTGGTCCATTGATCCTTGTTGGCAGTTGGAATATTCCTTATACCCTTAGGAAAACTGCAGACAGGTTGGTTCTGCATCTCGGTTCAGTTCTGATCCATTATTCTTTTTCTTGCCCGAAAAGAATAATCACTTGTACGGTTGACCAAACGAATGTGTACTTTTAATTGAACACATCCATCTTGCTCAGAATTTTGTCCTATTCGTAACCATGAAAAGAAATAGGACCTCTTTATATGTAAAATTGGAGATATAATGCCCGATAGTCCTTAAGGCATTGAAAGTATAAAACCTGCAAAAAGAGAGTAAAACCCAAGGTAGCTCCATTCTAAATATGTAAAATGCATGATTTACTACCCTAGATTTCACACATAAATGTGCTCATCAGAATTCCCCCACACTTAGACTTTGCTAGTCCTCGAGCAAAACAAAAAGAAAAAGAATAAAGATAAAAAAAAAACCTAACTCACTTTCGTAGGAATCACGGTTGCACTTAGCATGTGCAACAAGCCTTTAAACCCCTAAGTTACCCTAGTGGACGAGTTGTGTCTCGTGGGTGTTTGTAGTGAATATACACCTAAAATTCAGAATAAATAAATCCCAACCTTGGCTAAAGGTAAGGCTCATACCGATCTAGAGCAAAGATAATTTTTCTTACAAGGGACCCCCACACTTGAACTTTTATTACCCTTTATCAATTCCAGGCACTAGCATATTTCTTAATTTGGAACTCACCTCGTCTCTTCCAAAACATCCTTATCTTAAGGCAAAATCACTTGTGAAGAAATAGAGGAACCAATGACTAAGGCGTTGGAGTGTTTTTGACCAAAACATATTACTAAGCATTAATGACATTTGCACATTTTTTCTCCTTTTTTTTTTTCGCTTAAACTCTATTCTACTCCACTACTTTTGGCCTGAATGACATGGTGGAGCAAACACCAGACACCCAAGTTACTATGTAGCTTCGCTTTTTGCATATGCCCACAAAGACAGTGATGCTAGAGTTCCTTCAGAAGTTTCCTCCCAAGGAATTTCGATCAAGACACCACGCTTCCTGAGGCGCAATGCCCTGTCTAGTTCCAAGGGAATCAACTCTTATTCTTCTTTATACCACATTTCACATTTCATTTAAAATTGTGCATTTGTCAACCCATGCCAAATTAAAAAGAAGGTCTCAACTCCAAATCAAAAGTACAAGGAACCCACAGACTTACATACGGTCCAACACCATAAAACAGGGGTCTCTTATTTTTTAAAAGAAAGTCTCATCTCAAGACACAGGCTTGTTTCTTTCTTCTCAACAGGGTTTTTATACGTTCAAAATGGGTACCTTAGTCAAAACTTTTATTTTCATACATCAAGCAACCGAATGGTATGATCATTAGCCAAAAGCCAAAGTATGCCAAAAACAAAAAGAAAAACAAATAAAACAAAGTGGAAAAAAAAGCAGAAACTGGTTTCCCTCCCCCACACTTAAGTCATGCAATGTCCTCAATACATGGAAAGAATTAAAAGCAAAGACAATGCAAGGGGGTCAAACCTGATTAAAAGTTAGTCATCAGTGTAAAGAGGTTCATGGAGATCCATGACCTCTTCACTACTAGTATTAGGAAACTCGAAGAACGGTTTCAAACGCTGACCATTAACCTTCGAAATTACCCCTGTTCCTGGATTCAAAATCTCCACAGCCCCATGGGGATATACATTATGAACAATAAATGGGCCATCCCATCGGGATCTAAGCTTACCAGGAAAAAGATGCAATCGAGAGTTGTACAATAAGACCTTATCACCAATTGCAAAAGATTTACGCAGAATGTGTTTATCATGGAAAGCTTTGGTCTTTTCCTTGTAAATTCTAGAACTTTCATAGGCTTCATTCCTAAGTTCCTCCAACTCAGATAGTTGGAGCCTACGGTGAATTCCCGCATCAGACAAATCAAAGTTGAGCTTCTTGATGGCCCAAAAGGCCTTATGCTCCAACTCAACTGATAAGTGACAAGCTTTCCCATACACCAAACGGTAGGGAGACTGGCCAAGGTCAGTCTCGAATGCAGTTCGATAGGCCCACAAGGCATCAATGAGCCTAAGGGACCAATCCTTACGGTTGGGATTAACAGTTTTCTCCAAGATTTGTTTGATCTGCCTATTAGACACTTCCACTTGGCCACTAGTTTGGGGGTGATAAGGGGTAGATAACTTATGGGTGATCCCATACTTTTTCATTAAGGCCTCAAAAGGCCGATTACAAAAATGAGTACCCCTATCACTAATTATTGCACGTGGTGCACCAAAGCGGGAAAAAATATTCTCTTTGAGAAACTGGACCACCACTTGTGGTCATTAGATTTACAAGGTATGGCCTCTATCCATTTAGAAACATAATCAACGGCCAAAAGTATGTACAAATTCCTAAAGGAATTAGGGAATGGTCCCATAAAATCGATGCCCCATATATCAAAGATCTCAACTACTAAAATAGTGTTGAGGGGCATCATGTTCCTCTTATTGATACGGCCAAAAGACTGGCAGGCGGGACAAGCCTTGCAAAAATCAAAAGCATCTCTAAAAAGAGTGGGCCAATAAAATCCGCATTGGAGAACCTTTGCGGCAGTCTTCTTAGGTCCAAAGTGTCCACCACATGCATGATCATGACAAAAAGAGATAATAGAATGTTGCTCATGATCAGGAACACATCGTCGGATAATCTGATCCGGACATATCTTAAACAAATAAGGATCATCCCAGAAAAAGTGTTTAACTTGGGAATGAAATCTATACTTATCTTGGGTGGACCAGTGATCTGGAGTCACATCTGAAACTAAGAAGTTGACAATATCAGCAAACTATGGTTCACTGGACACTGCAAATAATTGTTCATCTGGAAAGTTCTCGTTGACTGGAGAATCAACAGTCAAGGAATTGGGAAGCCGGGATAAATGGTCTGCAACTGGGTTTTCAACTCCTTTCTTATCCCTAATTTCTAAATCAAACTCTTGCAAAAGTAAAACCCACCTAATGAGACGGGCTTTGGCATCCTTCTTCTGAACTAGGTATCTGAGGGCAGAATGATCAGTATACACCACCACATGTGAACCAACTAAGTAAGACCGAAACTTTTCTAATGCAAACACAACAGCTAAAAATTCGTTTTCAGTGGTTGTATAATTGAGTTGTGCATCATTTAAGGTCCTACTAGCATAGTAAATGGCAGTGGGCAACTTATTAATCCTTTGACCTAAAACTGCTCCTATGGCAAAATTCGAAGCATCACACATCAGTTCAAAAGGTTCAATCCAAACAGGTGGTTGAACAATGGGTGCATTGGTCAACTCCTTCTTAAGTTGTTTGAATGATTCCAGGCACTCTTTAGAAAACTCAAAAGTTTGATCTTTGGCAAGTAATGAAGTGAGAGGTCGGGCTAACTGACTAAAGTTCTTAATAAACCTTCTGTAGAAGCCCGCATGCTCAGAAAAGATCAGACATCCTTAACAGATTGAGGAGGTGGTAAATTATCAATTAAGTCTACTTTGGCTCTATCTACCCTAATTCCCTCATTGGATATTCCATGGCCTAAAACAATACCAGATTTAACCATAAAATGGCATTTCTCCAAATTCAAAATCAAATTCTTAGATATGCACATTTTCAAAACTTGAGAAAGATGATGAAGACATTCAGAATAGGAATTCCCATGAATTGAAAAGTCATCCATAAATACTTCTAAGAATTTTTCGACCATGTCAGAAAATATGCTCATCATGCATCGTTGGAACGTAGTAGGGGCATTACAAAGCCCAAAAGGCATATGCCTGTAAGCAAATGTTCCATATGGGCATGTAAAAGTGGTCTTATGTTGGTCCTCTAAAGCAATTGGGATTTGGTTATAGCCGGAATATCCATCAAGAAAACAATAGTATTCATGTCCAGCTAACCTCTCTAACATCTGGTCAATGAATGGCAATGGGAAGTGGTCCTTCCAGGTTGCCGCATTTAACTTCCTGTAGTCTATGCACACTCGCCATCCTGTTTGGAGACGGGTAGGGATCAACTCATTATTGGCATTAGAACTACAGTCACACCAGACTTCTTAGGCACTACGTGAACTGGGCTTACCCATTGGCTGTCAGAAATAGGATAAATTATTCCATGATCCAAGCACTTTAGGATCTCTTTCTTAATAGCTTCCATCATCACTGGGTTAGCTCTTCTTTGGGGTTCCGTGGATGGTTTGGAATCCTCCATAAGATGTATATGATGTTGCACAATGGAAGGGCTTATACCTTTGATATCAGCCATGGTCCAACCTAGGGCTTCCTTATTATCTTTTAACACTTTAAGTAACTCCTCTTCCTGGTTAGAAGTCAAATTTGAAGAAATTATTACAGGAAGAGTCTGGTCAGGCCCTAGGAAAGCATATCTCAAATTAGATGGCAACTCCTTAAGATCTAGCTTAGGGGGCTCAACTATGGAAGGTTTGGGAATGGAATTGGAAAGGGGTCCTAAGGGCTCCACAAGTGTGTGAAGACTCAAGACTTCAGAAAAGAAATTTTCACTATCATCATCCAACTCATCCATACACTCTTGGAATTCTGAATCAAAATCAATATCAAAGTTGGTAACTAAATCATCAGAAAAATCCAGAAAATCCTTAAGCATATTGATCTCTTCTTCCATATGTGGTTGCTTGCCAATCCTAAACATGTTAAACTCAACAGTTTGGTTACCAAAAGATAATCTTAGGAAACCATTCCGGCAATTGATTAATGCATTACTGGTAGCCAAGAATGGTCTTCCTAGAATTATTGGGATCTCATCCTTGGTTGAGAAGGGCTTAGTATCTAACACAATGAAATCAACAGGGAAAATAAATTCCCCCACCTTTAGTAAGACATCCTCAACCATCCCTTTAGGAATCTTAACAGACCTATCTGCCAACTGAAGAGTAGTTCCAGTGGCTTTCAATTCTCCCAATCCTAGTTGCTTGTACACATGGTAAGGTAAAAGATTCACACTTGCGCCAAGGTCAAGTAAGGCATGCTCAATATAGGTGTTGCCTATGACACAAGATATGGTAGGGCTCCCTGGATCCTTATACTTGGCTGCTATAGGCTGAGTAATTATGGAACTAATGTTACCTGCCAAGAACGCCTTTTTGGGCACACTAGTGATACGTTTGTGAGTACACAAATCTTTCAGTACCTTTGCATAGGCGGGGATCTGGGATTTGGCATCCAAAAGAGGGATGTTTACTTCTACCTTTTTGAAGACTTCTAAAATTTTGTCCATGGAAGCAGTCTTCTTTTTGTTTACCAAGCGATTAGGAAATGGGACAGGATGAACATAAGGACTGTTAGGGATTTGCCCCTGTTCAGAAGAATCATTTTTGGTTTCCTCAACCAAATCATCTTTAGTTTCAGAAAAATCTTTAGGTTCATCAGACGAACCTGGAACAAGAGGCACATTTGTGTCCTCAACTGAAGAAGAGTTAACAGGAGTAATAGATGGGGAAGATTTAGGAACGCTCTGTAGGTACTCTCTACCACTCCTAAGGGCATAAACAACATTACATTGGTTAGAGGGCCCTTGTTGAGTCTGACCTTGTACTATATTCAGTGGTGCATTAGTTGGTCCTTGTGAACTAACAGGTTGATGATGCCTAGGGTTAGGCTCTGGTTGACTGGGTAAAGTTCCCTTCTCCCTCTCACGCATAATTGAGACAACTTGGGTAAGTTCTCTCGTAAGATTTTGATGGCTTGTCATGAGGAGGGCCATATTTTTTTCCAAGTCACTTATTCTACTTGCCTCTCCAGTGTTGGTAAACCCAGGGGGTTGCTGATAAGATGATAGAAGAGGGGCCCTAGGAAAACTCGCCTGAGGTCCTACATTTGACCTAGGAAAAGTATTTTGGGAAAAAGATTGTTGTGCAAAGGGAGGCCTTTGGGGTCCAGGTTGACCTTGATTATAGAAATTGGAAGGTCCTGCTCGGTTGCCCTGATTCCAAGAGAAATTTGGGTGATTTCTCCATCCTGGATTGTAGGTGTTACTATATGGATTATTCTGGTATAAGGCATTAACACTATCATTAGAAGTGCCCCCAGAGGTGTTGGGGCATTCTTCTATGACATGTCCAGGGGACTGGCACCAAGCACAAATCTTAACCAAATTGAATGATGATGGCTCTCTAGGAACAATAGCCTCAATCCTCTTGATTAGGCTATCCAAATGGGCTTCCTTGGCTACTATCCCATCCACAAAATATCCTTTTCCTCCTATGGTTCTTTCATTCTCTTGGGTTGATTCCCACTCACGGGTTTTGTCAGCTAAGTCAAGTAAGAATTCCCATGCTTTTCCTTCATCTGTAAAGGATGTGAATCCCTCAGGCCACATAGACTCTATCATTTGTTTAGTTGGGTAATCAATACCCTCATAAATTATTTGACATAAATGCCATAGGTCTAGGCCATGGTGAGGGCATTCTTGACCGACCAGTCTCCCTACCGTTTGGTGTATGGGAAAGCTTGTCACTTACCAGTTGAGTTGGAGCATAAGGCCTTTTGGGCCATCAAGAAGCTCAACTTTGATTTGTCTGATGCGGGAATTCACCGTAGGCTCCAACTATCTGAGTTGGAGGAACTTAGGAATGATGCCTATGAAAGTTCTAAGATTTACAAGGAAAAGACCAAAGCTTTCCATGATAAACACATTCTGCGTAAATCTTTTATAATTGGTGATAAGGTCTTATTGTACAACTCTCGATTGCATCTTTTTCCTGGTAAACTTAGATCCCGATGGGATGGCCCATTTATTGTCCATAATGTATATCCTCATGGGGCTGTGGAGATTTTGAACCCAGGAACAGGGGTAATTTCGAAGGTTAATGGTCAGCGTTTGAAACCGTTCCTCGAGTTTCCTAATATTAGTAGTGAAGAGGTCATGGATCTCCATGAACCTCTTTACACTGATGACTAACTGTTATTCAGGTATGACCCCCTTGCATTGTCTTTGCTTTTAATTCTTTCCATGCATTGAGGACATTGCATGACTTAAGTGTGGGGGAGGGAAACCAGTTTTTGTTTTTTTTTTTTCACTTTGTTTTGTTTGTTTTTCTTTTTATTTATGAGCTTGCTAAGGATGAAGTCCTACTTTGGCTTTTGGCTAATGATCATACCATTCGGTTGCTTGATGTATGAAAATAAAATTTTTGATTAAGGTACCCATTTTGAACGTATAAAAACCCTGTTGAGAAGAAAGAAACAAGCACGTGTCTTGAGATGGGACTTTCTTTTGAAAAATAAGAGACCCCTGTTTTATGGTGATGGACCATATGTAAGTCTGTGGGTTCCTTGTACTTTTGATTTGGAGTTGAGACCTTCTTTTTAATTTGGCATGGGTTGATAAATGCATAATTTTAAATGAGATGAGAAATGTGGTATAAAGAAGAATAAGAGTTGATTCCTTTGGAACTAGACAGGGCATTGCGCCTCAGGAAGCGTGGTATCTTGATCGAAATTCCTTGGGAGGAAACTTCTGAAGTAACTCTAGCATCACTGCCTTTGTGGACATATGCAAAAAGCGAAGCTACATAGTAACTTGGGTGTCTGGTGTTTTCTCCACCATGTCATTCAGGCCAAAAGTAGTGGAGTAGAATAGAGTTTATTATTCAAAAAAAAAAAAGGAAAAAAATGTGCAAATGTCATTATTGCTTGGTAACATGTTTGGTAAAAAACACTCCAACGCCTTAGTCATTGGTTCCCTATTTCTTCACAAGTGGTTTTACCTTAAGATAAGGATGTTTTGGAAGAGACGAGGTGAGTTCCAAATTAAGAAATATGCTAGTGCCTAGAATTGATAAAGGGTAATAAAAGTTCAAGTGTGGGGGTCCCTTGTAAGAGAAATTATCTTTGCTCCGGATTGGTATGAGCCTTACCTTTAGCCAAAGTTGGGATTTGTTTATTCTGAATTTTGGGTGTATATTCACTGCAAACACCCACGAGACACAACTCGTCCACTAGGGGTGACCTAGGGGGTTTAAAGGCTTGTTGCACATGCTAAGTGCAACCGTGATTCCTACGAAAGTGAGTTAGGTTTTTTTTATCTTTATTCTTTTTCTTTTTGTTTTGCTCGAGGACTAGCAAAGTCTAAGTGTGGGAGAATTCTGATGAGCACATTTATGTGTGAAATCTAGGGTAGTAAAACATGCATTTTACATATTTAGAATGGAGTTACCTTGGGTTTTATTCTCTTTTTGCAGGTTTTGTATTTTCAAGGCCTTAAGGATTATCGGGCACTATAT
>NC_056568.1:5544083-5562736 GCF_013358625.1 Macadamia integrifolia | reverse complement strand
CCGAAAAAGAATAATCATTTGTACGGGTGACCAAACGAATGTGTACTTTTAATTGAACACGTCCTTCTTGCTCAGAATTTCGTCCTCTTCGTAACCATGGAAAGAAATAGGACCTCTTTACGTGTAAAATTGAAGATATAGCGCCCGATAGTCCTTAAGGCCTTGAAAATATAAAACCTGCAAAAAGAGAGTAAAACCCAAGGTAGCTCCATTCTAAATATGTAAAATGCATGTTTTACTACCCTAGATTTCACACATAAACGTGTTCATCAGGCACGGAAAGAGAAACTGAGAGGCAGAACTCACCTTCCTATTCTTCTATTTTGCCATGTATTTCCTTAATGCAACACCTTTATACCCATTTACTATTATATTCTGTTTAAGAACTAATGAACTATGTTGCAAGGAAGTAGATGAATCCAAATTCAATGGTACAAAGACTATGCTTTGACCCGAAAACTATTACCAACGTCAACAAGGCATGTTGAAAGTGCTAGGTGTTGAGTGCTGGTGGCACACTATGACTTGGCTAGAATTTTTTTGTGCTTCCAATGCAAGGTGGTTCAACGTCCTCAAAATCTTGTTCCTATGATAGATGCTCGTCCTCTACCAGGATCAAAAGAGAAATAAACAATATCTCTGTTCATATTTATGGTTGTACGTAGAAGATTATGCAATACAATTTCATATGAGATGATGATCACAATGTGGCTAGGTACATTAAAATATGTTATGATGATGACGTTCACAGGTTGAGATGACAAGACAAACATCATGTCATGATGCCGGTAGAACTCCTATTGCAAATCTGATGCAAAATTTGGTTCAAACCTTTTAAAACTATCATATTCGTCAACTTCCTCATCCGGGTACTTGTTGAACATTGGAAGTTTGCTAAAATCTACACATGTGGTGGATCAATCATTTGCAATCTCCTCTTCGAGGTTGATCCTTACAATTGGAGTTGTGTAGTTGCCTCAATGCCTGGGTATCATAACAGTTCTCCAGCAAACTCTAAAATCACTTGACGCAATCTCAAAATGTGGAACTGACTATCGTACTCTTTTAAGAATGATAGAATGTGAGGAGTACGCAATTGGCACCATACAAGCTCTTTTAGGCTTGTCTTCAAGCTCTTCAAGGCTTGGAAAGGGAACTTCAATAAAAAGGAGAAACTCCAAATTTAATTTAATAATCCAACTCCCTTACATTGTTCTCCTATTAGATATTTATAAAATAAAAATTCTAATTCTCAAGCCCTACCCCTATAATCCTACGGCTCTGAAAGAAGATCAAAAGTAATAACAATTCTAGTCAAGGTACCCCTATGCATCCTTGGCACATTATTTCCTAATAAAATAAAAGGTAAAAGAAGGAATGGTGGTTGTCCAAACAGCCCCACCTTGCTATCCAAGTTTGGACAAATTGGTGTTCCTTGAGCAAGGAACACCAATTTGTAAACACTTTACAAATAAATCCCCAAGCTCGGAATTTTCGTCCAATCAAGTTCAAGATTCTCTCTTGACCTATTCTACCTACATAGGAAGTGGATTCCTTATTAAGTGTCACTTTCGCCCCACAAACAGACAATGGACCCATTATAGTGATGTATAGCCAATCGTATGTAGACATCAACATTTTGTACATCAAAGTACACTATGCCGATCTACAATGATAAAGACCTCTTCGGTCTAAGGACCAAACAACAATCATGAGAACCTACTTATACTAAAGTGTTCGATAAACTATGATGGGTTCTTGAATGATCGAGTTCGATACACAACATAATTGTACTCACATTTGTGTCTAAATCTCTATTTCTAAAAACACACAACGAGACAACCATGTAAATGGAGAGTCCAACTCCGTCCCTGGTTGCGAACATTTTGAGGTCGTACCTTAGAACTTATAATCACCATATAAAGTAAATGCAAATTAATTAAAACAAATAATTTTGTTATTGATTTGATGGACACAAAATGATATCCAATAATAGCTACAAGAAGGGCCTTGAAGATTTACAACTGCATGTGAGACTCATTAAGTAATTATGTCTTAAACATTACAGTTAAAGAGTGAATTTGAAGGGAGTGGAGTGCATTCCAATAAGGAAGTGTCAGATTGAAAGTGTGGATTGTAATGTTTTTCTATGTATGAGCTAGTACCAATCATTGTGTAGGGTCAGATTAATGGTTGGGTGTTGATCGATAGGCTAGGTTGGACAAAGATGAGTTCAGGAGTGATCCCTTAATGGGAATTCAAGTTTTTAGTTAACCGCCTTAAAGTGTAAAGACTAGTGGGTCTCTTTACAATTGTGTCCTATTATGGGAGTGTCCCACTTTTATTCTATTCCAAAGTTAGTTCATACTCTCCATCTATATAAAGAAAACAACTCATTAATTGCAGCTAAATGATAATTTAGATAAAGAGGGGAGCAAACAAGACTAACAAGGAGAGAAAACTCAGATAAGAAGATTGTATAAGAGGAAAAAGCCAAAGCTTGTGGAATCTTCTCAATACGATATGGATCCGGGTATGTGTTAGTTAGATTCATGATTGTATTATTGTTTTGTTCATTGATCTGCCATATTGATCCTATAAAATATTCATACAATTGGTATCAGAGCAGGGGTATAATCGGATTATTGGACAATGTATTGTTCTTGTAGTTTGTCTCTTTTGATCGATTTTGTTTTGATCGATTTGATTGTTCAATTTATGAGAATTTTGTTTTGATCTTGGTTTTGGCACTCTTTTTCCTCCCATAGATTGCTTTCTAATTCACAGATTTTATTTTATTTCAATATTTTAAAGGTGAACCTTGAAGTTTTATTTTTAATGTAAAAGTATTTAAAAATTCATCAAAGTTGATTTATTCGTTTTCATTGTAAGATAAAAAAAATTCGATTGAGATGAGATTAGCATGGGTTTCATGGTTTAAAAAGAAATAATGAATTTTGTTTCTTCTCTTACGAAGAAGGGATTTTGGGGATGAATGATACAAATGTGATTTTTAATTTTGGTTTAAAATAGGTAAGTTAACTTTAGCTATTGATGTTTTACATATTAAGAAGGAAAGTTCTGTCATACACCGTTCATATAGAACCAGACCGATGATCGGGCTAACACCTGTTAACCCAAAACCTGTCAGGACCATCTAACGCAGTAGCCATTACACAGCATACAAACAACTAAAGAAAATAAATTATGTATTTCAGCAGAAGTCTTACATGTATATACTTGTAAATATCCCAATACTCTTAATACCTAAATTGTATCACATAATACATTTACATGTGGGTCCGTAGTCGTGATATAAGAAATATAATTTAAATATTCATAGCACAAAGGGGGTAACATCACAAAATAATTAAAAAGAATCTCGGGACGGTATCAAGGTTGCTGTCCCGTAACACAACTCTCCCACGAACACTCAGCCTCGTGCCCAAGATTTTCGGGGACCCACCTGTCCTCAACTGAAAACTCTACCGTGGGTCCTGGCTCTAGCTCTTTGGCCAGATAACCTACAAGATCATCTAAAAATGGTATACATATGGGATAAACTCACTAGCCCAGTAAGTGAAAAGAAAGATCAAGCAATTACTCACAATACAAATGAACATATATGCATGCAAGTCCATTTTTATTATCCTAAATCACCTAAGCAACATTTCTAAGTCATAGGTCACGTGTTACTCACAACCACAGTGCGTGTATACCCCAGGTACAAGTCTCAAACTCCATCCCGAGATACGCCCATAGGGTTGTCAAAGAAGGCCAGTCGTGGGTACCGAAAAGTAAATTGATGTTTCTGAGCGACATTAAAGTAAAATGGACATTACCCTGCACTAAAGTAAAATGAGCATTACCCTTTATTATAGTAAAATGAGTCTTGTCCTGCATTAAAGTAAAAGCAGTATGATTGACCCTCTAATTATATCACTAAAGTTATCGATCGTCCTAGTGATCGACCGGGCATACTTCCAAATGTCATCGTTGGTACACAACCTTGGGCTTCCCCCCAGTGATATCCTCAACACCTAAACCCCTGTTTGGAAGGGTCATAGCACAGTGATATATCATTCCTAACCGCATGTTTCTATATAAGATAGTACGACTGTATAGTACCATCACGTCCCATTCCACAAACCACCAATGCATTCATTTTCAAGCCAACTACGAAATCTAGTCTAGCAATGCATCACATTCCATAATTTAAAATTATCCATCTCATAAAAGCAAGGATAAGCATGTATCAATTAAAGTCACAATATAACAAATCATAAATGAATTTCATAATGCACATGACAATGCATGCAAATGGTATTCATTAATAACTAGTCTACATACAGAAATGAAATGATGACATGGCTAGTCTACAACCACAATGAAATGATATAAAAACGCTCCAAAAATAAAGTCAATATCCTCTTCTCACTTACCTAGTTGTGTACAATGATCACTCTTGGTACGAGAAAGATCCGGCGTGCGATATCGTGAGTTTCTAATACAACCTATCATAAAAGATGTTGAGCTTAATATATCTCCACTTTATGTTCAAAACAATGGAGTACGATTATCCCAATGTGTTTAGAATCACCCTAGGAGGTTGTCTGATAAATTTAGGCCCAATCGGAACTTAATGGGTAGGATTGGAAGGTCAATTGGTGGGCGAGGTACCCGTCGGTCCTTGCCTGCCACTCGACCTAGGGTCTATGTCTGAACCAGCGGGCCAGGTCCCCATCGATCCTAGCTCGTCGCTCGACCCAAGGACTCTATCTGGACAAGCAGGCCAGGTGCCCACCGGTCCTTGCTTGTCGGTCGAGCCAGCAGCCTATCCAGGATATGTAGGCTCTAGATTGGCGGGTCCGACCATTTTTAGGCACCCACCACTCAGAATCCAAATTTTTCTGTTCACTTCCATTCTTCATTCCACCTTGGGGAAACCACAAGGGGTCAATTCGATCACATTTTTCATAAATCTAAGGTCCCATATTGTCATACATTTTTCATAAATCTAAGGTCCCATATTGTCATTCTAACATAGATTTTAAGCTTGGATTTTACCTCTTTGCTAAAAAACACTTCAAAAACCCCAAATTCCTTCTGTAGCTTAAGAGATCACCAAATGCTTCTCAAATCTTATAATTTCTTCCTCTAAAACCTTCAAAAAGAACATGTAGGTCCTTCATTAAACCTTAGATTCATCATCTCAAGTGGGATTAACAAAATCTAAAGGATTCCTACCCAAATAGGAGGGTTTCATTTAGGGTTTCTTGGGGGTTTGAGAAATATAGCTTTTACTCACCTCAAATCGTAGATCCCAAGGCGAGGATCACTTTTTCGGTGTCGGATTCAAAAGATCTAACCCCGACAACGCACAACGGGCATCTTCTTTCCCTTTTCTTCCTTCTTCTTTCCTTCTCTTTTCTTCATTTCTCTCTATTCTTTACTTTTCTCACCCACCTTGTAAAGCAATAAATGAGGGAAAAGAAAAGAAATAAATGCTATTTATACATAGTCAAAATATCTAATGATCAAAGTGGTAGGTCACAGGTGGGTCCAAAGTGGTAGGTCACAGGTGGGTCGGACCCACCTGTGACCACCCACTAGTTGGAAGAAACTTAGCCGAATAATTTGGGATTTCGACGCCCACCTGTGACCACCCACTAGTTGGAAGAAACTTAGCCGAATAGTTTGGGATTTCGACGGGGCTTAGTCCTGACATGTATTTCACTCTCGATAATTGACCAAAATGCATACTCGACATAAAATACGGCTATGTACATTTATTGTGAGTACATGCCCTGATGATATGTGCAAGTGCACGGATTGGGCACGTGAACTTCACTAGGCACTGACTCCAACTCGTCTAGCCTACCTGAGCTTAGAGTCACTCTTGCCATCATGTTCCGTAAGGTACCCGACTCAGCTCGTTTAGGTTTAGGTCCTGTAAAACGAAACCAAACCAACTGGATAATTAGACCGAATTTAGAAAATAGGGTATCACAAGTTCTCTATTGTGATTCCTATTTTTTTAGAGGAAGAGTTTTGACGTATTAAGAAAGAGAGAATCTTAAAAGGAAAGTTTCCTTTGCAGTTTTTTTATTTGTAATTCTTTTAGTAATCAATGAAGTTTCTTTTTATGATTTGACTTGACAAGTTTACTTTTTATGAAAAAAATAAAGAACTTGACAAGTTTACTTTCATCTTGACAGTAGTATTTTGTTGTTATCTTTTATCTCTTAAACAAAGTTAAAGGAAAGTTTTCATTGTAACAGTAATAAATAAAAAAAATAAAAAAGTTTGTTTCCTCTTCAATATAACAAGTACAAAGAGGTTTAGATGTTTTTTTATTTGAAAAGTTTTGTCTTATTATCATTTTTTCTATTTTTGAAGAAAATGTAAAATGTACCTTCTATTTTTTAAAGCAATTTCCTTTCCAATTTTAATGTTTTTACTTTTTTTGTGGGAATTTGATTGAACTAAACTGATTCATGGTGAATCAAAATTAATTTAAATGAAACCAAAGGGGTTCGAGGTAGCCCAAGGAACCGGTTTGGATCGAACCAGACCATATGGATCGGACTGATTTACCCGACCCAAAAACTTGTCTTACCGACCCATCCGGCTGACCCACTGACCCCGTCAGATGCTGACCGGTCAACGTTGACCATTGACTGTATTAAAATAAAAAAAAAAGGTTTTATTGTTTGGAAAAAGTTTGTAATTTTTTTTTTTGTGAAACTATTCTGTTTGTTTCACTTCTGTTTTTATTTCTCAAATGTGTTCATTTTATAAACAGAATTATAAATATGTTTGTTTTGATTTCTATTTACTTCTGGAATTGATTTATGTGAATGAAATTGCATAAATATGTTTATTTCTGTTTCTATTTATTTCTAACAGCAATTTATATAAACAAAATATGAAATAAGTTTATTTCTACCTCTTTTCATGCTTTAAACATAATTTAATTTGGTTTAGTTTATGATGTCAAACCAAATGTAAATAACCTATTTATGCATTAAAAAATCTACAAATGGATATGGAAACAGAACTAAACATTAATAAACAATTGTATAGTGCATTTACACTAGATTTCTCAATGTTTTGTAAATCTATTTACCCACCATGATTGTATATTTTTTTGGATGTAGCATGTGATATTTTATTTATGAGATTATTATAGTGGGTTGCTTACATGGCCTTAGGCTTAGAAAGTTTCTATTTAATAGGCTGAAATAGTCCATAATGTTATATTGCACCCAAAACTGAATCCATGGGTCTTGTCTGCAATCTTGTTGACAAGATTCCATGACTTGAATGACGATGCTTCCGTTTAACGGGCTAGTTTCTCAGGGCATGGGATTGTCGCCAAGGGTATTTATAGATTGTCCTCAAGGAGACCATTTGAAAAGTGTTATGCTCTTATCACCACAGGTGAATCTTCGTTTGGTCGGTCCCGCTCGATTGAGTAGGGGTGATGGTTATTGAGCTTCATTGAATCGAGAGTCTTTGTCTTGCCACCATATGTAACGGGATTTTGAGGAAGTATTGTTTCAAGTATCTCACTTTGCTCAAAAAGAGTCCATAGCATATTGGGCGATCTTGCCACCACAGGTGTGACCCCAATGATGCAGGACCTTTCACCCAGTTCTTTTGGGTTTATGGGATTTCAAAATCTAAGTTCAAAACCTAGTTTCTAGGTAATAACATGATCTTGTTTGCAACAAGTAGTTTTGTTGGTTGGTTAATTGGTCACATTAATTTTATTTATGAAATGGGTTGCATTGGTATTATTCTAGATACATCCAATCATTTATCAGATCTAATGTACTATCGATCTAAGAAGGACCTTGTTTGGAACTGAACTCTATGGCTCCAATCTTTCAGTATTTCTTATTTCATCCTATGTCTACTATTTAAGAAGAATTCCATCACCTTTTGTCACAAGTGACCTCAAAAGGGAGTAGTGCAAAGTGAGGAAGAAACCGAAGATGTAGAAATAGAAAGAACTTCCGAAACGAAGGGGACTAAACAGGAACAAGAGGGATCCACCGAAGAAGACCCTTACTGAAGCGCTCCTAGAAGAACCGGCACGCACCAGTTGCCTTTGGAGCCATAATTTTCTTAGGCTTTCTCTAGCAGTTGCTGCCAGTGTGGGCACCGTTGTGCCGCTTGGCTGCCGGTGTGGGTTGCTGGGAAGCCAATGAGTGATCCGATGAGACCGGATCATCCTGATTGGGTCTTTTTGTTTACTTTTGTGTTGAGCCCATTGGGGACCTTTGGATTTGGTTTCTCTAAGGTCAATAAATTATTTTGAACAAATTTTTATATAGGTGAATTGTGAATCAAACTGTTAACTTGTGTTGCCTATCAGTGATACTATTTTGGAGTTGTGTTTGTGATTAGTAAGGTGAGTGGACCGTGCTTAAATTAATTCCTCAACATTGAGTGTATATATGCATGATGTGATTTGATTTGATGCTATTGTGAAAATTGATGTATGTGGTATACATAAAAGATATTTTTGAACTGTGGGGAGATAGTGAAAATTGTGTGTGTGATAATCATCCATTATATATAATATGGCTATATATTGTGTTATGTTATGTGGACCTCATTTAAGGGGGGGGGTGTGTGGAAGGAGTGAGGTATCAAGTGTAAACCTCATTTAGTTGGGAGAGGAATGAGTGTTTTGGTGATGTTATATTACTGGTGGTTTACCTCACTTAGCCGGGGGTAGCGAGGGTACGATAGATCCTCTCTCTTAGCGAGGGTAGGAGGAATGAGATACCAAATGTTGGTGGTTGTAAAGTGACATGAGATGAAACTTACACATTGAGCTATAGTAGCTCACCACTTTGTGGATAACTTTTTGTTAAGTTTGTCTGGAATTTTTGATCCGTTTTGAAGATTGACCCGATTCGACATATTTTGGCAGCGACTCGAATGGAAAGTTTTCTGAGATCTGTGATGGAAGTAGAGGGGTTGGGCCGATAGGCCCAAGCCCCGAGCCCATCACTGATCTCGTTTTGGGGTGTAGGGGCGGTATGGTTCGATCGGATCGACTGCGACTCAATGGGTCGATACGTGATTTGGAATATATATAATGTATTGTTGCTTATTGAGAAAGTCATTGTATTTTGGGGTTTTTTGAGCTAGGGTTTTAGGGCGAGTTTTCTCACCGCTGCTTGGGTGTAATCTCTCTTTTGGATAGTGAAACATCTTCTTCTTCACCCGAGGATGTAGCACACTACCCTGGTGTGTGAACCTCGTGAAATCTCTGTGTCGTGCGGATCTATTATCTCTTCATTTTTTATGTTTTTTGATGTTTGATCTAACAAACTGGTATTAGAGTTTTGGGTTACTTTGATCTATGGCTTCAATGAAATACGATAATGATAGGTTCGATGGCAGCATCAGTTTTAGTTTATGACAGGTTCGAATGATGGCTGTTCTCACGTAGCAAGGTTTGAAGAAACCCTATTTGAGAAGGCGCGCAATTATGTCTGATGATGATTGTAATGATTTAGATGATAAAGCCATTTCAGGTATTCAGTTATGTCTTTTGAATGATGTTCTACAGAAGTTCTCTTAGAGAAAACGACTGTAGAGTTATGGGTGAAGTTAGAGAATCTCTACCTCACCAAATCCTTCATTAATAGGTTGAGATTGAAGCAACAACTGTATACCCTTCATATGGGTGAAGGTACTTCTATTAAATCCCACATATCTGAGTTCAATGCTATTGTTACTGATTTGAAAATGATAGATATTAAAATAGACGATGAAGATTTGGCCCTATTATTGTTATACTCTCTGCCTCCATCTTATAAGCATTTTAGGGATACCATGATTTATGGTAGAGAGACAATCTCTATTGAGGATGTCAAAATGAATCTGTAAAGCAAACAGAAGATTGATAAAGAGCTGACGTCTACCAATAAATTTGATGGTGTTGATTTGGTAGCTAGAGGGAGAACGAATGAAAGGGGTTCAAATGGTGACAAAAAGAAGGATAGATCAAAATCTAAGCACAAAAATTTGACCTGCAATTACTGTAAGAAAAAGGGGCATATTAAATCTGAATACTATAAGTTTTTAAAGAAGCAGAAGGTGGGTGGTGGTGCTCAAAATCAGCAAAAAAGAGATGATTTTGCAGAAGCTATTATTGCTAAAGATGAGAGTGAGTCTGATATGCTTTTGGTGACTGATGATAAAGTTAGATCGCAGGATGAATGGATTCTTGACTCTAGTTGTTCCTACCATATGTGTCCCAATCATGAATAGTTCTCCACATACGAATCAATTCGAGGTTGAGTTGTGTTGATGGAAAATAATGCTTCTTGTAAGACTATTGGAATGGGAATTGATGAGGCAAAATATGTCCCCTTCCTTAGCACGACTGAAGTGTATATGCAAACCTGAACAGAAGACTAACCCACCGCCTCGAACCTCCATCAGGTCGTGCTACTACCTCGGCCCTCCATCAGGCCGTGCTGCCATCTAGGTCCTCCATCAGGCCGTGTTGTAACCTCGACCCTTCATCAGGCCGTGCTGCCACCTCGGTATCTCATCAGGCCATGCTACCACCTTGGCTCTCCATTAGGCCGTGCTAATGCCTCGGCCTCCCCTCATGCCAACTAGTTACCTCGACTCGGTTGCCTATCACCTCGGCTCGGCACAGTCAAGTAAGGCACCCAGAAACGTGCACACATCCACTCCTACATTCAAGGGATGTGATCCTTGATCACGGGGGCAGGACTCTATCCACTATACGTCATTAGAGGCGTCCACCCCTCTCACGACTTGCACCTCCGAGATCAATGGAGAATATTCCCAGAATATGCCCTGAAACCCGGAATATGCCCAGAATCACAGTGCCACTCCACTCAAGGACTCTACGCCTAAACAAAACTCTCCACTAATGCCCCTCCTTCTCTCTCCATCAATAGCCTATAAATACCAAGGTAAGCCTCCATCATGGGGGATCGATCAATGACTCCTTTTACTAGAAAAGCTTTCTTGAGCATCTGTTGTGGAAAGATCTGACTTAGGCATCAGAGAGTCCCCCATCGGGTCAGCCTGACTCTCCTCTGTCCTCTCTTCTATGTAGGTCGGCTGGAGCACCAGGAACTATAGGGAAGATTGTCCAGTCAATTTTTACTGCATCAGATTAGCACTGTCTATGGGAACAATTACAAAAAGTTACCTTGGACCAATACAATTAAGGAGTGAGAAGGTCGTTTCTTCTATGACAACACGAGTAAGATCAACTCGTAAGTTACCACTTAGACGTCCCCATTCACCACCAATGGCAGAGCAGGAGAATGTCCCAGCAGAGACCCCTCCACAAGGACCCCAGCAAACCAGGCCTGATGCGCAAGTTACCCAGGGAGAGGGGGATCAGTGCGAGCAGAACCCTCAGCTATCTCACCATGTCCCATTATCCAGGGTAACTCACCCAAACATGGAAGAGTAGATGCAGAGCCTGTAGCTACAGGTGTTAGCGACAAACGCACTGGTGCGGGACTTCATACGTTAGTTCGGCTCCGCACTTCCAATGCCACGAACTAGTTCAGCTCAGCTGCCTAGGCCGGTTCTGGGCAGACAACTCAACGATGAATCTCCTGACAATAGTGTCACCCCTTAATCAATAGAAGGGAGGGGTCGGCCAGAACGTCACGTACTGTTCACTTGGTACCACCCCACTCTCCTACCAAGGGGCACAGGCAAGGTCCCGTTCTAGCCCAGAATGGGAGAGCACATCGTTCCACGTGTCACCAGAGCCCAAAGACACATGATGTCCATAGATCCCCACCTCGGGTAGGAAGACACCAGCTGTTGCCTCAAAGACTCACTAGAGGCGTGCGTCCGCATAGAGAAGAAGGAGAAAATTCTCAGAGGATACTCGGCGAGATCAACCCTATGGGGGTCAGGACTTGCCCACCAGACTGACCAGAGGGGCACCACGGCAAGGTAAGGATCGGCCTGGTGGTCACCAAGGCCGAGGAAGAAGCCCCAGAAGAGGTGAAAGGGCACGACGATCCCCAACTATTGTATCACAATTCGGGTATCAAGTATTATGGGAATATTCACAGGTAAACCAAGTCTTCCGCTGAACTGATTAGCTCTTTCTTAGGTGTGTGTATGCTATGGTGGAACACTGTATCAGATGATCCTGACAGGTTTGGGTTAACCGGTGTTAACCCGGTCACTGGCCCGGTTCAGTATGAACGTGGTGTGACAACGGTGGTATCAAAGCGTGATGCTTTGCTCCACTCACAGCATACCATTAGAGTCCCGTAGAATCTATAATAGGAAAATGGGATTGGGTTAATGTAAAAGCTTTAAAGAGTTAAAAGCCAAAGAAAGAAAGGAATAAAGATGGTTGCATTTAGATATTGCATTCATGGCATGCGTGAGAGTAGATAAAAGGTAAATAAATTGGTGTCATAACCTATCGAGTACAAGTTTGACGAAATTTCGACAGCATAATGACGTAAAATGTGATTTCCAAAAAATATTTTCATACAAACACTTGATAAACAATAGATATATATAATATAACAATGATAAAAAATTTACAAAGACACCACAACTAAACTACACAAGTCATCACACATACAAATTCACCACAAAAACCACTATCAAAATACATTATCCCACGAATAAGTCCAGTTACAGAGCAAGTACAAAGAATGAGAAAAGAAAGGAAAAATACAATAGGATAGACAACATGGAATAGATGAGAAGCTGGTGTGGACGAGTTAAGTCCTCACTGATCATCGTCATCGTCTATGACTACTACTTTCGCCAGAGGTCTAGAGTTGACATTGAGGCGATGATCGTAGTAGTTAAACCTCGAGTTCACCAGCCGTACCTCCCTCCGAAGTCTGCTAAAATCTACTGAGATGGCATTGGCCGTGGTGTCCAAGTCCTGGCCCAGTCTGAGGAAGGAATCCTCCAAGGTAGCCTGCCTCTCCAGGATTCGTTCCTCCCTGGAAGCACTCTCGTATAGCCTTCTTAGCAGCTGATCTTGGCCATCCTTCAAAGCCCTCATTGTGGACATCATGCCCTCGAAATCATATGCACCACTCTCAGATGGTGGGACTCTATGTTGTGGGCCTGCAGCTCTGGTGAAGCCAGGATCAGCACCTCTCGACCCCTGAGGCACCTCCTCAGGGATGTCCTCATCCACCAAGTCATCCCCCTCATCCTGAGGAACATAGTCCTCATCCTCCTCACGGGACTCCTCCTCCAATGGAACATCTTCCATATCGGCAGCTCTCCTATCCCTACCTCTCTGAGCTCCTGCTCTCTGAGGTGTATCCATAAGGGTGTGGAGACCCATCCTCAAGAGGTTATCCCTATCGAACTTGTCCGCCGGAGTCTTCCCCTCCTCGCCACTCAGGTCCACTCCGAAGAACTCGAAGATCTTAGTGAGGATCCTGCCATATGGGAATCCTCCATCCTCGGGGTGAAAAGTGTGGTGCTCTATGGTCTTAAGGACGACATAGGGTAAGCACAAGTGCTCGTCACCTCCCTCTAAAGCCTTATAGATGCAGAAGGCTAAAAATGCTGCAATGAAGACCACCTGGTTCCGGTGACCTCCTCTGGGGAGCAAGTTAAACTTGACCAGTCGGGCAAATACTCGAACCTCCGAGAAAAAGGATGTCTCGGACTCCGGACGGGTACTGCTGCCACAGATGGTCTCGTAGATGTAGTCTGGTGTCTCCAAACTCATGAATGGGCCCAGAGACTTACTCCTGGGAGGACTGTAGTAACGGTGCCCAGCTGCAGAGATGCCCAAAATGCTGGCCAAGGTGTCCATGGTCAGCTGGATGTCCACCCCCCTCACCATGCTGACTATATCATACTCCCTGTACTGATAGGAAACCTCCAGGTCTACCTGGAGGATGGACTGCCATCCCAGTGCTGGAAACCTCTCTCGGAGCAGAACCTTGTGGAAGTCGTCGACTACCACGGTCTTCTCCATCATTACAGACCTCTTCAGGAAGGCCGGCCAGTTGGTTGCTGCCTCTGAACTGTGGAAGAGCTCCTTAACGTAGTCAGAAGGATCATACCGGGCAGGTCCGGGTCTCCCTGTGCGGGGGGCTGGAGAACTGGTTCTCACACTCTTCCGCTTGGAAGCTGTGGTCTTACGCCGAGTGCCAGAGGATGCGGGCTCCTTGCCTTTGCGAGATGACATCCTGGCAAGAAAAGAGGAAAGCAGGGTGAGTAAAGAAAAAAAAAGAGAATAACAAAGCAAATAAAAAGAGGGGGTGAGCAATAAGAGGAAGCCCCAAAACTCAATTTTCACAAAACAGAAAAGTGACAAGACAGAGAGTAGGGAAAAACAGCAAGGTAACAAGAGGCATATAAGGCATGACAATTAAGGAAGGAGAAAACCCCAATTCTCAAGGTGAAAGTCCAAGCTAAGGAAAAGTGCAAAAGACTCACAACCGAGAAAGCATGATGCTTACATGTTCATGGATGAAATGCCGTCAATCTACCAATTAGAATATGCAAAAACATCTACTACTATGCTATCGAGGTCCAAAAATACCAAAGAATGTAAAGAAAATCAAAGAAAACCTAACACAAAAGATGGATTTTCATGGGAAGAAATGGGATTTCACACATAAGTTACTTTCTATGATCTCTACAGTATGTTAAGTACAAATCAAGCATAATGCATCGCAATTTAGTCATTAATTGGGGAAAAAAAGCAAGAAATGAAGAAATCCCCAAATAGAGAAAAACTATGGCACGGTTGGGGTTTTTCTCAAAATGGAGAAGTAAATCCTAGAAACTAGAAATAAATCACATAGAGAACATCAAAATCACATGAAATCACTATTCTATTGAAAGAATCATTGAAAGGAAGTGAGAATTGAGACAACTCATGAGTTTCTACCCCAAAATGCAAGTTCTGAGAAGAAAAGAGGAAGAAAATTACTTGGAAGTGGAGGAGTTGAGTCTTCTCAAAAAGCGTCGGGTTGTTGAGTGGGATCGCGAGTGGAAGCATCAAGGAGACCTCCAAAATCGCCCGAGAGAGAGAGGGAGAGAGGGAGAGAGAGAGAGGAAAATGAAGGAAGAAAAGGAGGAACAGGGCTTAAGTGCCCTGTTCACGATTTAACACTCGGTCAGGACCGGCAGGCCATCCTCCCCGCCGATGTCAGCTCGTCGGTTAAAGTTTTGAACCGGTGGGCCAACCTGCCCGCAGGTGTCACCCGCCGGTTGAGTAAAAACTTGAAAAAAAAAAAGGAATTTTTAATGTTATTATGGTTATTAGTAATATACTTATTATGATTATTGTTATTCTTATAATGATATGTTATGGTCAAGTGGGACCATTGTCATACTTGTTGGAGCACTACCCCTATATTTTTCGAATCAAGTTGCGGTTAGCTGTAAACTATCATACACTACAATACCCTGTGTGTTGGCATACAACTATGTGCCGATATAAATTCTATGGTGTTTAACCAATGTGATGTATGATATATTCCAGGTGCAGGGATACGTTGGTACGTACTAGATCCGGTAGCCATGCCCGAGGCACCCTAGGTGGTCCTCGTCCGGTCGATCGACCACCGAATCCCAGGAGGTCCTGCTCTGTGGGGCAAACCTCACCTCCACCACCTCCAGAGACCCTTGGTCAGGTTGGGGCACATGGGGACCCACCTATGACTACACTCCCGGACCCTCCACCGGTTATTACTCCGAGGGATGTTGCTACCATAATTCAGCAGCCACAACAGGCTTTTCAGCAACAAATGCTTCAACAACAGCAAGCATTTATGACTGCTATTCAGCAACAATTGGACCTTTCTCAATCGGGTCAACCTCCCCGGATACTTACTCCCTAGGACCCGCCTGTAGGGTCTAGAATGGGGCCACAAGTGGGAGGTACACCTCCAATCCCACCATTCAGTATTCCTCAGTTTGGGGTGCCCCCTCCATACTCTTACTATCCAGCTTATGCTCCTAACTTCCCTCCGACGAATAATACGTCAAAGGTAGTGGAGTCATTCAAGAGGAACTTGCCACCTGTATTCTCTAAGGTGGGGAGTGATCCTCTAGAACTGGACTAGTGGATCCAGGAACTAGAGAAAATATTTGAGGTGATTGAGTGCACAGATGCACAGAAACTTATTTGTGCAGTGTTGCAACTCAAGAAGGAGGCCAACTCTTAGTGGCAAGCCTCTAAGCCCATATTGTTGGCTGCCCATCCAGAGCCCACCTGGGAACAGTTCAAGGAGTTGTTCTTGGACAATCATTACCCACGCAGCTTCAGAGACCGCAAGGAGACTGAGTTTATGGCTTTAACTCAAGGAGGTAAGACTATCCTTAAGTACCAACAACAATTTGAGAGCTTGTTCCATTTTGCCCCAACGCATATGAGGACAGCTGAAGAGAAGGCTACGAGATTTCTAAAGGGCCTAAAGGCATCCATTGGGTCTGTACTGGAGGTCTTAGATTTGACTGACTATGGCCAGATTGTGCAGAAGGCCAAAACCATGGAGGATAAGCAGAAGTGGGAACAGCCCCTCACCCCTGGACTGTGGAAGAGAACCAATCCATTTTCGGATATGGATAACTCCTCCAAGGCATACCGTGGATCGTACAGTTCTGGGCCTATGTATAGGCAGCCCTATAGGCCATCTGGCTACCCTCCTAGACCAGCTGGTGGTTCAGGCTCCACATCTTTTCGCCCGAACACTAGTGCAGCACCTACAGTTCCAAGGCTGCCCCGACTTCCATCTTCAACGGGTCAAGTGCAGAGGAGCCCCGCCCTAGTTCCGACATCTCAGATCCGTTGCTTTAACTTTCATTCATATGGGTACTATACAAAAGACTGTCGGGTCAAACCAGCCTTGCCCTCCAGTCAGCCCTCAGCGTACCGACCTCCCTTAACTCGGGGAAGTCAACCGAGGGAAGGATGTATGCCCTATCAGCTGAGTAAGCTGAGGCCTGCTCAGAAGTGGTAGCAGGTACATTTTAAATTTAAGAATTTCCTTATGTTAAATATTGATGACCTGCTGAAATTATATGCATTGTTACACTAGGTGTCCTACCTATATCACGCATACCAGCCTATGTTTTATTCGATTCAGGACCTACACATTCATTCGCATCTAAGAGATTTGCTGAGAAACTTGGGATGCCGCCCAGGATCCTAGATCATGGAATGAATGTTAGTATGCCTACTGGTAAAGTTACTCAGTTAAAGGAGGTGTATGGGTCGTGCCCAGTGGAAATTAGTGGAAATAACTTTGATGCACAACTCATTAAGTTCAATATGCAGAATTTTGATGTTATACTGGGTATGGATTGGTTGTCGGCTCATCGAGCTAATGTGATGTGTGCTGAGAAGCTGATTAGGGTGACAGATGACGAAGGAAGAGAATTGATATACCGAGCAGATAAAATGAAACGGGTGAGAAAGGTCCTTGTCTCCGCCCTTCAAGCGGTAAAATTGTTGGAAAGTGGATGTCAGGGCTTTTTAGCATCGGAACTTGATGTTGATGCAAGGATTACACCTCTAGAAGAGGTAAAGGTGGTTAAAGAGTTTCCCGACGTCATCCTAGATGATCTGATGCATTTACCACCTGATAAAGAGTTGGAGTTTGCCATAGATTTGACTCCTGGAGCAGCTCCAGTATCTAAGGCTCCGTACAGGATGGCTCCAGCTGAATTGATGGAGTTGCAGATGCAGTTGCAGGAACTATTGGAAAAGGGGTTTATTCGCCCAAGTGTTTCACCTTGGGGTGCCCCAGTGTTGTTTTTCAGGAAGAAAGATGGCAGCTTACGTATGTGCATCGATTACCGGGAATTAAATAAGCTAACCATTAAGAACCGGTATCCGTTGCCATGCATTGATGATTTATTTGACCAGTTGCAGGGTGCCAAAGTATTTTCAAGGATAGACCTTCGATCAGGCTATTATCAGCTCAAGATAAAGAGCAGCGACATACCTAAGACAGCATTTAGGACTCAGTATGGTCACTATGAGTTCCTAGTGTTATCTTTTGGGTTAACCAATGCATCGACAGCATTCATGGATTTAATGAATCGAGTATTTCACGATGTACTCGATAAATGGGTAATTATTTTGGCATCTTGATCTACTCTAAGACAGAAGAGGAGCACACCCAACATTTGAGAATGGTGTTGCAAAGGTTGAGAGAACAACATTTTCTTGCCAAATACAGCAAATGTGAATTTTGGCTTGAGCAAGTTGGATTCCTGGGGCACGTAGTGTCTAAGGCCGGAATCGAGGTGGATCCTATAAGGTGAAAGCAGCAGTAGAATGGGAAAGCCGTAAGAATGTCACTGAAATTAGAAGCTTCTTGGGTTTGGCTAGGTACTACCGGCGCTTCATTGAGAATTTTGTAAGAATCTCAGTGCCAACGACTAAATTAACCAAAAAGGGTGCTTACTAAGACTGCTCATTTCATTCCCATCAAGACCAAGTTCTCTATGGCCAAACTAGCACAACTTTATATGGATAACATAGTGCGCTTACATGGAGTGCCAGTGAGCATTGTATCGGATAGGGACCCAAGATTCACTTCCAGATTTTGGAAAAGCTTCCAGCATGCCTTGGGATCACAATTGAATTTGAGTACTGCTTTCCA
>NC_056568.1:5538094-5540186 GCF_013358625.1 Macadamia integrifolia | reverse complement strand
TAATAGGAAAATGAAATTGGGTTAATATAAAAGCTATAAAGAGTTAAAAGCCAAAGAAAGAAAGGAATAAAGATGGTTGCATTTAGATATTGCATTCATGGCATGCGTGAGAGTAGATAAAAGGTAAATAAATTGGTGTCATAACCTATCGAGTACAAGTTTAACGAAATTTCGGTAGCATAACGGCGTAAAATGAGATTTCCAAAAATTTTTCACACAAACACCTGACAACAGATATATATAATATAACAACGATTAAAAATTTACAAAGACACCACAACTAAACTACACAAGTCATCACACATACGAATTCACCACAAAAACCACTATCAAAATACATTATCCCATGAATAAGTCCAGTTACAGAGCAAGTACAAAGAATGAGAAAAGAAAGGAAAAATACAATAGGATAGACAACATGGAACAGATGAGAAGCTGGTGTGGACGAGCTAAGTCCTCACTAATCATCGTCGTCGTCGTCTATGATTACTACGTTCGTCGAAGGTCTAGAGTTGACGTTGAGGTGATGGTCGTAGTAGTCAAACCTCGAGTTCACTAGCCGTACCTCCCGTCAAAGTCGGCCAAAATCTACTGAGCTGGCATTGGCCGTGGTGTCCAAGTCCTGGCCCAGTCTGAGGAAGGAATCCTCCAAGGTAGCCTGCCTCTCCAGGATTCATTCCTCCCTGGAAGCACTCTCGTCCAGCCTTCTTAGCAGCTGATCTTGGCCATCCTTCAAAGCCCTCATTGTGAACATCATGGCCTCGAAATCATATGCACCACTCTCAGGTGGTGGGGCTTTATGCTGTGGGCCTGCAGCTCTGGTGAAGGCAGGATAAGCACCTCTCGACCCCTGAGGCACCTCCTCAGGGATGTCCTCATCCACCAAGTCATCCCCCTCATCCTGAGGAACATAGTCCTCATCCTCCTCACGGGACTCCTCCTCTATGGGAACATCCTCCATAGGGGCAACTTTCCTATCCCTACCTCTCTGAGCTCCTGCTCTCTGAGGTGTATCCATAAGGGTGTGGAGACCCATCCTCAAGAGGTTACCCCTATCGAACTTGTCCGTGGAGTCTTCCCCTCCTCGCCACTCAGGTCCACTCCAAAGAACTTGAAGATCCTAGTGAGGATCCTACCATATGGGAATCCTCCATCCTCGGGGTGAGAAGTGTGGTGCTCCATGGTCTTGAGGATGACATAGGGTAAGCACAAGTGCTCGTCACCTCCCTCTAAAGCCTTATAGATGCAGAAGGCTAAAAAGGCTGCCATGAAGCCCACCTGGTTCCGGTGACCTCCTCTGGAGCGCAAGTTAAACTGGACCAGTCGGGTAAATACTCGAACCTCCGGGAAAAAGGATGTCTCGGACTCTGGACGGGCACTGCTGCCACAGATGGTCTCGTAGATGTAGTCCAATGTCTCCAAACTCATGAATGGGCCCAGGGGCTTACTCCTGCGAGGACTGTAGTAACGGTGCCTGGCTGCAGAGATGCCCAAAATGCAAGCCAAGGTGTCCCCGATCAGCTGGATGTCCACCCCCTTCACCATGCTGACTATAGCATACTCTCCGTACCGATAGGAAACCTCCAGGTTACAGTAGAATCTACGAACCAGCTGCTCGTAGCACGGACGGTCTACCTGGAGGATGGACTGCGAGCCCAGTGCTGTAAATCTCTCTCGGAGCTGAATCTTGTGGAAGTCGTTGACTACCACGGTCTTCTCAATCATTACCGACCTCTTCAGGAAGGCCGGCCAGTTGGCTGCTGCCTCTGAACTGTGGAAGAGCTCCTTAACGTAGTCAGAAGGATCATACCGGGCAGGTCCGGGTCTCCCTGTGCGGGGGGCTGGAGAACTGGTTCTCACACTCTTCCGCTTGGAAGCTGTGGTCTTACGCCGAGTGCCAGAGGATGCGGGCTCCTTGCCTTTGCGAGATGACATCCTGGCAAGAAAAGAGGAAAGCAGGGTGAGTAAAGAAAAAAAAAGAGAATAACAAAGCAAATAAAAAGAGGGGGTGAGCAATAAGAGGAAGCCCCAAAACTCAATTTTCACAAAACAGAAAAGTGACAAGACAGAGAGTAGGGAAAAACAGCAAGGT
>NC_056568.1:5537087-5537994 GCF_013358625.1 Macadamia integrifolia | reverse complement strand
AAAATACTCATATATCAGAAACAGAGGAGTCTGAGACAGTAAAAAAAACCTTATATCAGAACCAGCAATGGCTTCTTTGAGCTTCTTTGATTTTATCAGAATCTGAGGCAAAAAAAAAAAAAAAAAAAAGAAGAAGAAGAAGAAGAAGAAATACCTTACCTCGTACGAAGGAAACCAGAGTCTGAAAATTTGAGGAAGATGAGAGCTGTAGAGTTTAAGATTTAAAACCACATCATCAAATCTTTGATCTTGAGGCTGAGGATGAAGAAGTCTAGAGGAGAGGGCAGCGACTAGCAGCGGCAACTAGAAATACCTCATATCAGAACCAGCAATGGCTTCTTTGAGCTTCTTTGATTTTATCAGAACCAGAGAGAGTCTGAGAGACAAAAAAAATAAAAAATAAAATAAAAAAATACTTTATATCAGAACAAACAATGGCTTCTTTGATTTTCTCAGAATCAGAATCAGAGAGTCTTAGACAGGAAAAAAAAAAAAAAACCTTACCTCTGACAAATGGGTTGAAATCGTTTGTAATTCAGATCTCGTACAATTTCGTGAAATACCACTTTAAGGGGGTGACACGTGTGTTGATACCAATGCAATGGTTCAGATCTGATACAACTAATAAAACCTTAAATCAGTGAAGAGTCATTTAAATCAGATCTGTACCATTGCATTGGTATCAATACACGTGTCACCCCCTGAAGGTGGTATTTCACGGAATTGTACAAGATCGAAATTGCAGACGATTTTTTTCCCTGACCCTGATGAAGGAAACTAAAGTCTGAAAATTTGAGGAAGATGAGAGTTTGAGAGATTAAGATTTAAAACCACTCAACTTTGATCTTGAGGCTGAGGATGAAGAAGACTAGAGGGAAGAGGGCAATGGCGATTATAGGGAAGAGGG
>NC_056568.1:5505724-5534896 GCF_013358625.1 Macadamia integrifolia | reverse complement strand
TTTTTTTTTTTTTTTTCTTTCAATAAAGAGATAATCTGGATCCGTTGTACGTATGATCACTGATCGTACATGTGAGTATTCAATATTTGTCCCACTTCACACCATTGTAAGGGTAAAGAGAAGTACATTTGGAAGAAAAAATAATAGGTGTTAGATACTTACATGTACGACCAGGTGATCGAATGACCCACAGATCTAATTTCAAAGATAAAATCGAAAGTGAGATTTTTTGTTTTTGTTTTTTTCCCATTACAAATTGGGTGGAAGTCGAAAGAGGAATTCATTGATTCTGATTTGACCAAGGCAAATCTACTGATTTTTATCAGCTTTTCAAACAGTGTTAAAAGTCTTCACCAGGTCAAGGAGACTTTCAAAATTTAAATCAATTTTTTTATATTTAATAGTTTTTCCAACAGCAAGTGGGGAGGCCTTGGCACAAAAGTAAGGTTGCTCAAGCCTCATGCACTAGGTGTGCGCTTGTATAATTTTCCTTCTTTTCTTTGGTTCGAATCAGCTGATTCACTGCCGTTCTGGGCAATTTGAGATTGGATCGGTATTGGTAGTAGCCATATAGCTCCCGAGTTCAGATCCTTAATTTATTGGTCTCAAGGTCATATAATAGCTCCCCAACCAGTAAGTAGGAGAATATATATCAATTATTTGATATTTGATATTTGTGGCACGAAAATAATAAATTAGCATTTCTATCAATAATTAAAGGCCTCTGGTTTAAGATCTAATTTTTTTATTCTAGCATAATAGCTTTGGATATTTTTAATAGGGTAATTTATAGCACCACCCCCTGGAGAATACCACAATTATAAGACCACCCCTTCTGTTTCACCAAATTAGACTCAGACCCCCTACCGTTAGTCACTGTTAACGAATATACCATATATGATGATGTCAACAATTATATTTTATTTTAAATACCAAAATGCCCTTATTAAATATGAAGTACCTAAAATACCCTTATAATAATTTCTATTTCTTTCACCCAGTGACTGGTTGGGTCAAATCGTTGCAATGCAAATCGAGAGCCTTCGAAGATGTTTACCATCTAAACCCTAAGCAACTCAACCATCTGATCACCTCTTCGAGTTGCAGAAAGAGCCTTCAGAACCTCAAGGACGTGGTCGACCGACACCACCAAGAAGAAGCCCAGGAAATCAAACCCACCATCGCCGCCCACCCCATCCAGTCTGAGACACTCAGGAGAACTCAAAAGCTGAAGCCAGTTCGAACCCATCAAATCGGCTCCGACGACTATCTCAGCACATACTTCCCGATCGCCGAAACCCTTCTTCCCAACACTCACCGAGCTACTGGAGGGACACCCTTCTTGCAATATTGTGGAGATAACCTTCCACACAAGCTGGTCGCCTAAGGTTCAACACCTGCCCAAGACGGTAGCTCGGTTCGAGGACTATGGAGAGATGGTGAAGTCTTGTGCTAGTGCAGGCGACTTGAATAGAGACACTAGACGCGGTGGTGGTGGCGGCGACAGTATTAGTAGTAGTAGTAGAGAGGATAATGTGCGGTGCATTGCGGATGGAAACGAGATTGATGAGATTCCATTGCCTGGGCCGCACCACTGGATGGATCTACGATGCCGGTGGCATGTGTATGTTTTCCGGCAAAAACGCGGCTATATGTACTTTCTCCGTCAGTGGATTAGCTCACGAGAGCGCCGACAGAGGGAAAGGTAGGAGGGCTATGCCGGTGTGGTGTCATCGCAGGTAGAGTGTGAAAGCAACTTGGGCTGGAAGGCCGAGTTTGGTGTGACTCGGTGATCATGAATTTCGTTCCACAGATGTGCCTCAATCGGCTATAACTCTTCTTAACTCTTGGTCGCAGGCATGGAGAGAGATAAGAAGAATGAAATGGTAAAGGGGGTATTTTTGGGATAATGAAAATAGTTAACTTATCAGTGTTTTACTCATAAGGGCAAAAATGTCATTTCATAACATTTTTTAACAGTGACTAACGGTAGGGGGTCTGAGTCTAATTTGGTGAAACAGAAGGGGTGGTCTTATAATTGTGGCATTCTCCAGGGGGTGGCGCTGTAAATTACCCTTTTTAATATAATAGTTTTGAATATTTTGCCATCATTTAATTAGTCATGTCCTATTGCACGAGTCTGGATCCACTGTGGCTTCATGCTTCATGCTTCGCAGCTGATTTGGCCATGAAATTTGCAATAAGGTTCGCTTCACAGAAGCAGTAGGTGATTTTCTACTCAATGCTCTCTAAGAAACCTTGAAGCACTGCCCAATGCTGCCATACGTACCAAGGAACTAACCCCTATGTTGCCATAAGCACAACTGCTACAGAATCACATTCAATCCAATTCTTCATTAGATGCATGTCTTTGGCTTGTTGCAAACCCAAAAGCAATGCTTGAAACTTTGCAACAAAATTTGTTGTCACACCAACGAAGATTCCAAAAGAAGAGATAACCCTCGCATTACTATCTCTTAATACACCTCTAACTCCAGCCTTACCTGGATTTCCCATAGAGCAACCATCTATATTTAGCTTTACCTAGGCATTAGGCAGACAACACCAATACAAGTCACACATCTCCTTATGCCGAGTTTGTGGAACAGAAATCATAAGACTTTTGGAGCACATCAGGCCAAACACTAAAACTACCCTCCCTTTAAGGTTCAAGGACATTCGGCACAGTTCTCCCAAACCCGAGAGAAAAATGTGCCTAAAACTTCTTGACACCCCATTAAATCTGCTGAGAGTTTATTTCTAACCAAATAAAATATGGGATAAGAATGAAACCTGAGAGCCAAGCTTCCTTAAGGCCAAGGACTTGAGATTTCTGAGACCACCACCTTCTATGATCACATTCGACAAACAAATGGTTCATGGAATCTTCCTCATGCATACAGAGATCGCACCTTAAAGGCAAATATATCCCATTGGCTTTGATCTTGTCATCACATCTAGTTTGCTATGGAGAAGCCGCCAACCAAACACTGAGTGATGGGGTTGGAGGTAAGGACCCAAAATAAGCTTGACCCATCTCACCTTTTGGTTTGAGTTTCTCAAGTTCTCCCAAGCAGATATAATAGAAAAATTCCCTAGAGAAGTTAGCACCCAACTACACATGTCCTTCGTCTGATCCAATGAGATAGGAAGCTTCCCTGCTTTGTCAAATTTTTTTTCATAAAATTCGAAGTCACAGGAGGGAAGACCCATTGACCATCTCTAATAAATTCTGTAACCCTTGTGCCATGACCCTGGAAGAGGGAGGAGTCAATAGAAAACATACTAACCCCAGAAGAGCGGCCTAGCCACCTATCATGCTAGAATAATATGTTATTTCCATCACCAACCGACCACTACTCATTAGAGGAGACATACTCCAACACTTTCTTGATACCCGTCCACACCAAGGAACTTCTATAACCTCCCTTCATTGACCCATCTTCATTGACAAATCTAGCACAAAAAAATTTAGTCGTCATCGACTCTTCATGCTTTACCTACTAGACCAGCTTACAGAGACAAGCTCTATTCACCTCCGAAAGATGGTGGATTCTAAGCACTCCTTCATATTTTGGCTTACGTCCTCCTATTTACAATAATTTTAACAGAGACAGTATTACTTGTCCAAATAAAATTACGAACCCAACGCTCCACCATCTTGATTACAGACTCTGCCCACTAATACACTCAAAGTTGTGAATTGGCATCCCCTGCAATCACTGATCGAACAAGTTCGACCCTCCCCGCCATAGATAATAGTTTACCACTCCACCCCTAGATACAAGTTTTGATTTTTTTCCCCATTAGAGGGAACATCCTTTCCTTTGTTATATACTCGGCCCTTGAAGATCTTCACTCCAAGGTATTGCGTTGGCAGAGAGTAGAGATGAATTCCCAAATTATTAGAGATATAACGACTTCTATGGGGAGCCACATTGCTAAATAAAAGTTTACTTTTCTCCAAGTCAATCTTCTAACTTGAGAACTCTTGGTACTTTAGCAAAAAAGAGTTCAAATTTCTAAAGTATCTGGCTGATACAATTCATGAAGATAAAAATATCGTTAGCAAAAAGCAAATTGCTAGGAAACAGAGCCCCTCTTAGTCCTGGAAGTGCCTTTAAATTACTTGAAACCAACATTAATAGCTTATCTTTATTCTGCCAGAATAAAGAGAATAGGGGAAATTGGGTCTCCTTGGAGAAGGCCTCTCTCTCCCCCCCCCCGCGGAAGAGCTGTATCGGCTCGCTATTTAGAAGAACCGAAATTCTCGTAGATACTAAAATCTGATGAAGCCATTGAACCCACTTGTCATAGAATCCGAATTTCTTCAAAATAGAAAAAAGGAACTTCCATGATAGAGTGTCAAAAGTCTTTTGCACGTCCAACTTGATGCCAATGCCCCCATCACGCATTGAAGCATACATAAGATTTGCCAATTCAGACGCTAGCCCAATATTAAATGAAATGATCTTACACTTCTAGAAGGCTCCTTGTTCTTCAGACTCCAATCTGGGGAGGAGATCAGATAAATGAACAGCCATGACTTTTGATAAAGCTATGAAAAAGAAATTCAATATGCAGATAGGGTGAAATCTATTGTTAACCCCTTTGGGATTTTTCCGGAGATGAAGAACTGCTTGATTGCCTTAGTGCCTTGCAAAAATAGTCCCCCACGATATCCCAACTATTTCTAAAAAAACACACCAAGGAAGCCATCAGGGCCCAGGGTGCTGTCCTGGTCAAGATCTCAGACTACCTACTTGATTTCATTCATTGATGGGATAAACTCAAGCATAACACGATCAAAGTCATTAATTTCTTCTGGAATGCACTCAAGCAGATCCAAGTGATCAGTCAAGGGAAGAGATTTATACAAATCTTCATAAAAGCCAGAAACGTAAGATGCTAAATACTGAAGACCTAACACAAATACCCCATCATATCTCCTGAGGGCTCGAATTAGGTTTTTAACTCTTCTAATCTTGATTAATAAATGGAAGAATTTGGAGTTATGATCCCCAGTTTTCATCCACCTCATTCTAGCTTTCTCTGCCCATTGCTTCTCATGATTTTCTATTGCCTTAAGCAGTTTGGTCTTGGCGTCTGCTTCCCTAGAGAATAAATCATCATCCATGCCCCAGCATTTCAATTGCGTCTTGGACATCATCAAGATCAGCCTTAGCCACCGTTAGCTTCACTTCAAAATTAGGGAACACTGACTTAGCCCAAGACTTCAAAATTGGCTTTAGATTCTTGAGCTAATGAAAGAGACATTACATAGGACAAACCCTATCTTCACCTTCCCACACAGTCTTAACTACTTGAAGAAAGTCTGTATGCTCCATCCAGAATTTATGTAACCTAAAAGGAACATTATTTAGCATGGTAGCAGCTTCAAAACAAACCAACAATGGGGCACGATCTAAAAGTGATTGTTGAAGAACTGCTTGCGCATAGTCTTGAAAGAAATTTTTGTTGTTTTATGGTTGTCCTTGTTGGCAACTCGGCCACGTGGCGGTGATGACGTGGCCAGTTTGGGTGACGTGGATGAAAATGATGACATGGCAGTATCCAATGTCACCGATGAGATAACAGAGCAGCTTGGTATGCATGGAGTGGTTTAATACATCATTAATAGGTGGTGCGGGTTTCTGGGTCAAAACTGGCAAAATTGGCCTATTTACGATCGAGGGCATTTTCGGCAATGAAAATGACATTTTTGGAAGATCGGTTCTTCATGAAAAAGATATATTGTAATTTTCCTAGTCCAGTGCATTTGATTTCGTCACATTCCGATACCGTATGAAGAAGTTACGGCATTTATGGCAGTTGAGGGCAGTTTCGGCATTGAAGATGATTTTTTTAAAGGAAGTGTTCTACATGTAACAATACGACAAAAATACAATCTTTCCAACGGTTCTGATTTCATCGCATTCCGATTGCGTATGAGAAAGATACGTCATTGGAAATGTGTAGGGGCATTTTGGTCTTTTTACATGGATGATTCAGATGATTGAGTCTTCTGAAAAGTCGTAGAGCATCCAGTTACGATTCCAACGCACTTCGTTTCATATCGATCGGATATCGTATGAAAAAGTTATAAGCATTTCCGTAAAGTCGGTTCGAAAATCCAAACCGAAAATCCATCAGTTGCTCTCGGTGTTGGGTGGATTTTTCGGAATTTATTTTGGAAATTCGAAGGGCTTTTGTGTAATTTAAAGATTTTGAAGGTCTGAGTTGCAAGGGGTCTTTAAGCACTGAAACATATGGAGGCAGGGGCTTGATTGTAATAAAGAGGAGTCAAGGGAAGTGAAATGGACGGCCAAGATTCGACCACGTATGCTTGATGCCCATCCAAAGGCTGCTGAGATTTTGGTGTGATATGGACGAGATAGATGCTTGCGCGTGGGATTTTATTGGTTAGATGCATAATTCTTGATGCACTGGCGCTACACTATATCAAGGTATGTTATTGTGTTTCGCGCGTGTACAGAAGGTATAAAAAGGATTCCGATCTTAATGATCTCATGAAATCTGATTAAAGCCATCATGGAAGATTCGGATCCAACGGTCAATATGCATTTTCACTTTTGTGAGTGGAAGACAAGCTCCCTTAAAATCCGGAAAAGCAACCAATCATAGATCGACAACACTTCTGACGATGTCAGCGCTTACGTCATGATGACGTCATCGAGATTCAAATCTAACGGTTTGGATCTGTTGTCCGTTGGTTTAATCGGACGGTTTGGATTATAAGATCTCTTATATGAGATCTACGGTCAGATTTCGCCCCTGTTGCGCGCGCCGCCGGTGTAGCCTACGCCACCCGTACGAAGATTCCATTTCAGGCTATCTCATTGCTCCAACTTCAAAAGGTCATATCTCCCTCATTTTAAGTCGGATTTGAGTGATTCAAGTTGGGGATTCTTCATCTCTCCGAGCTCTACACATCAGAGGGCAGAAATCAGGCAGAGGGCTTGCTGAGGTGGTCGGAAAAACGAGTTGAAGCTCGTGGAAGGCTAAAGGTTTGAATGAAAGACTTCCATCCTCTTGCACTTCATTCATAGCCACCATTAGAGGCTTAGGAAGCTGCTGGAAACCAAGGTAGCAAGTCATATTGGTTGTTGCCAAGAGAAAAGAAAAGAAAAGAGAGGAGAAGAGAAGAGAAGAGAAGAAGAGGGAAATAGAGAAGAAGTTTTTTTTTGTGTGTGAATGTGAATGTGAATGCCATTGTTGCTCCATGAAAGTAAAGACAAGGAGAAAAGAAAGAAGAAGAACCTAGAATTTGGTTCTTGTGAGTTGCTTCAAGAAACCCAAGTGCCAACCGGGGTTGAAGCATTGGCGGCACCGAGACAACGTGGTTGTGGTCCGCATCAAGTGGAGATTGACATTATTGCATCTCCGACGGTTACTCCTTGCCAAGGTAACCTCAATTTTGCCAAATTTCCATTATTATAAATCATTGTAGGCAAGATGTTTGATAAAATGCCTAAGTGATAGTTGTAGTCTATTTGGGGGAAATTTGCATGTATGAGTGCTTCACTATAGGGCATTGTTATAAGCCCAATTTAATTGTATTACTTATTGTGTGCTTAGTGGGTGCTAAGCACCGGGAGTGGGTGCTCCCGTGTAGTGGGTGCTACACATTGTATCGGCACTACGAGTGCCATCTCAGCTTCGGCTTGAGAAAATTGGGTGTGGGTGCTCCCGACTGTGGGTGCAGTCAAAAGTAGTGTATTGAGTAGGTACGAAGCCTTTACAGGCACTACTCCGGGGATGTAGGCAAATTGCCGAACCTCGTAAAAACCCTGTGTTGTGGGTGCTTGTTGTTTGCATTTGATATTGAAGTGCGTGGAATGTGGAATGGGTGTGCATACTTGGAAGTGCCTATGAGAGGCTGAGTGTGCATACGACTGTGTGCAAACAGGGACAGGTATATCAGGTTCTTCTTGGCCAGACATCAGACAGGTTTTTAGGTATCAGAATTGAACTCACTGATTCACCCCCCCTCTCAGTGACTGCCGGGTTACAACAATTTTGTCATTCCTCATTATAGAAACTATGGTCAATAGTAGTAGCCACATGCCAAATGTTTTGGCACCTAATAATTTTCCCCTTACCATTATAGATTTAGGGTGAGAATCAATAGGAAAAATGCAATAAAATATCACTAATTTACTTTTTTATTATTATTTTATTGTAGTGCTAGACTAATATATTTTAGTTCAAAAAATTTTTAATCCATGTCCAATGCATATGAATTTTTTTTTTTTTTTTTAATTCAGCATCCAACTCATTTGTTTTCCTTCTTATTTGAATTATGCAGGCATGAAGGGGAATTAATCAAATTAATTGTTAAAGAAGTTTGGAATGAATTAAGAAAGAACCCCTTACTTGTTCCTGACAATATGTTTGGTATCCATTCTCATGTAGAGAAAATGATGAAGTTGCTAAACAATGCATCTGAAGATAGACCGATTGTGGGTATCCATGGCTTAGGTGGCATTGGTAAGACAACAATTGCTAGGTGTGTGTACAATACAATCTATCATCACTTTGAAGGATGTAGCTTTATAGCAAATGTTCGAGAAACTTTCCAAACAAAGGGAGTTGTCCATTTGCGAAGTCAACTCGTCACTAATATCTTGAACATAGAGAATCCAGATATTACTAGCGTTGATGAAGGAACTTCAATGATTAAGCAAATGTTTTCCCAGAAAAAGGTTCTTATTGTTATTGATGATGTGGATGAAAATACTGATTTAATTGCAATAATTGGGAAGGGTGGTTGGTTTGGTTTTGGAAGTAAGATTATTATTACTACCAGGGACAAGCATATCTTAGATGTTCTTAAGTGGCTAAACCTTACGAGCCTAATGAAATGGATCTAAATCAATCTCTCAAACTCTTTAGCAAACATGCTTTCGATATGGACCAACCTCCAAAACATTATTTGGATCTCTCAAAAGCTGTGGTAAGAACTACTGGAGGACTTCCTTTGGCTCTTAAGGTTATAGGTTCATACTTATTTGATAAAGAAAAACCAGCATCGAAAGATATAGTGAAGAAGTTAGCCACAATTCCACATGATGAAGTGCTGAAGAAGTTGAAAATAAGTTATGATGGATTAAATTATAAACATAAAGAGATATTTCTTGACATTACATGTTTTTTTATTGGAACGGATAAGAATGTTCCATGTTACATATGGGATGGCTGTGGTTTCTTCCCTAGAGATGGAATTCAAAATCTTTGCCAAAAGTCACTGATTAAGATTAGTGAAAAAAATGTGTTACTGATGCATGATCAGCTAAGAGATCTCGGAAGAAAAATTGTTCGCCGAGAAAACCGTAAGGAGCTTGGAGAACATAGTAGGTTGTGGTCGCATGAGGCATTGGAAGTAATGAGTACTCAAAAGGTTGGTTCTCAATAATTGATTAGTACACTTAAATTTGTGGTTCCAGTCATCATGAATAAAGCTTTGAAGCATAAGCTAGCTCTATGTTTTCTGCTATGGAAATCAGTCATTACATTGTAAGGTTTGACAAACCAAATGGTAGACATAGGTGGTTCCATGTTACCAAAGATCCAGCACCCACCTTGCTATCCAAGTTTTAAGCTTTCAGCCCAATACAAGTGTGTAGTGGGGATCGAAACATGATTGAAGGAGTACACAAATTACGAAAAATCCGTTCTGGCATTTTCGTAATCTTGTACAAAATGGCATGCACTTGTTCAATTCTTTTGCATAAAATTTGACCACTTATGCGGATGGGCCGTTGGTCAATTATAACATGGACCCACTCATAAATTAATAGGCTAACCATACTTTATTTTGTTTTTACATGATAGTCTTTCATACTTATTTAGGCTGCGTTTGGTTGTAAGGAAAATGGGAAGGGAAGTAAAGTGAAGTGAAGGGAAGTGAAGCGATTTTTTTCCCCTTTTGAATCGTTTGGTTGCAACAGAAGTGAAGTGAAATTAATTTACCATAGTTGTTTGATTGTATGTAAAATAGATGTAAAATTTTTAAAAAACTAACAATCCAACCAAACTCCTTAGAAGAGATGAGGGGAGAGAGTACTTTTCAATCTAGAACCCACCCAACTCCTCAAAATTTATATCGGTTATGTGAGTCAGGTCATTCAAGATCTGTACCAAATCAAACCAAATGTCATCAGATACTACATTAACCAAAATAAACCATTTCATTCTATATATCAAATGAATGCAACATAAATAAATATTTAAAATAATATAAAAGATGTTCACCAAAAAAAAAAAAAAAAAACAGTAATAGATCACAAATGATAATGACTGAAAGGCCCATTTCAAAAATCTTTTGGTAAAAACAAACCCAACAGGTCAGTAATGCTCCATCTGGCTCAAATCCAAAGTCTTTTGGTTAAAACGAACCCAATTGAGTTGAGAGAGAGAGAGAGAGAGAGAGAGAGAGAGAGAGAGAGAGAGTGATTGTTGAGAGTCATGAGCTGGGTGAGAGTCGCGAGAGTGGGAGAGAGATCATGAGAGTAGGGTTTTTTTTCTTCTTCTTATTTTGGTGGGGAAATAAAAGGGAAATTTTAATGGTTAAGTGAAATTTTTTTCACATGTAAAATATATTTCCCTTGCAATCAAACATTTAAATTTATTTTTTCTGGGAAAAAAATTCCACTTTACATACAAAATTTGCATTTCCCTTGCAACTAAACAAAGCCTTAAGATTCTTTATTTTGCAAGGAACTAGGAGAGTTGAAGGACTTTGTATTACCTTCCTTGATAGGGTAAGAAGCCCATGTATGATGATTGAAGGATTTGCTGGAATGACTAAACTAAGGTTACTTTAGGTGGATAATGCCACGGTTGCTGGAAACTTGGTGCATTCTTTTCCTGAACTGAGATGGCTTAATTGGAAAAGATGCCCTATGGAATTTACACCAACCAATCTAAGGAAATTGTGTGTTCTTGACCTGTCATATAGTGACATCACAGAAAGCTGGAAGGGTTGGAAAGCTATCAAGGTCTCTAAGAATTCTCTGTTTATTTTATTTCTTGCGATCAATCATAGAATACTTCTAAACTTCAATTAGTATGTGATAAGTTTTTGTTATGTTATGCAGGAGGCAAAAACTCTTAAAGTTTTAACTTGAGTTATTGTTCTAAACTATCCCGAACTCCAGACTTGTTAGTGTTAAGTTTGTCTTGAATTCCTGACTCGTTTTGAAGATTGACCCGATCCGACATATTTTGGTGGCGACCCGAATGGGGAATTTTCTGAGATCTGTGATGGAAGCAGAGGGGTATGGTTCGACCGGATCGATCGAGACCCAATGGGTCGACCTGCGATTTGGAATATATATAATGTACTGTTGCTTGTTGAGAAAGTCATTGTATTTTGAGGTTTTTCGAGCTAGGGTTTCAGGGCGAGTTTTTCTTCGCTACTGCTCGGGTGTAATCTCTCTTCTGCATAGTGAATCATCTTCTTCTTTGCCTGAGGACGTAGCACACCACCCTGGTGTGTGAACCTCGTTAAATCTTTGTGTCGTGCGGATCTATTGTTTCTTTATTATTCGTGTTCCTTGGTGTTTGATCGTACAGTCAGAAAATAAACAATTGGAGGTATTGCTTCTTGAAAGATGTTATAATTTGGCTACAATTGATGCATCCATTGGTAATCTTGAGAGATTAGTCAAACTGAACTTGAGCAATTGTTATGAACTATACCGGATTCCAGACTTATCAGCAAACAAACAATTGGAGGTGTTGGTTCTTGAAGACTGTAAAAAGTTGGCTACAATTGACGCATCCATTGGTCATCTTAAGAAGTTAGTCATATTGAACTTGAATGTGTGCTCGAGTCTAATACATCTCCCAACCAGCATTGGTGAGTTGACTTCTCTCGAAACACTAGACATTAGAAATGTAAAAATTGACCAATTGCCAGAAACATTGGGTTGCTTGGAAGCCTTAATGAAGCTATATGTTGACTTTTCTGCAATACTGTTACCTAGTTCAATAAGTCAATTGAGAAACCTCAAAATTTTAAGTACTGACCATTATTCTATGAAACATGAAGGGTTTATTTGTAGTAAATATCAAAACAAGTCTCGTATGGGGTCGGAGATTGATCTCCCAGACCTTCCTCCAAGTTTGAAATATTTGGATGCTTCGCTATGCGAAATGAAATCACTCCCAATGCTCTAAAATCTGACAAACTTAGAGGTGTTCCAACTTTATGACTGTCCGAATTTGATGGAGATATCAACTACTATCAATGCTCTTACGAGGCTGGAGTCACTCGGTTTAGATCAATGCCCTCACCTTCAATGCGTCCCAAATCTTCCCTCAAGTCTGAAAAGCCTGACAGTTCATAATTGTGAAAATCTCAGAGAAATATCAGGTTTCTCGAACATGGGAAATTTAGAGAAATTACGTCTTCGTAATTGCTCCAGGCTAGCAAAATTGAGCAGCAGTTTGAGATTTGGGATTGTGACTCATTGAGAAAATTGCCAAAACATAGGGGCTTGAAAAAATTAAGCTGCTTAGAGTTCAAGAGAGTTGGCTTATCGGAAATTGAAGTGCTTGAGAGATTGTACTCTCTGGAAAAGTTGAGTATAGCAAATTGTCAATTATTGAGAACAATTCCAAACTTATCAGACTTGAAGAATCTTAAGTGCATTGAAATTCGAAAGTGTAATGAGTTATCTGAAATTGAGGGCCTTAAGGGATTGGACTCTCTGGAGAAATTGTCTATATTTGGTTGCCCATCATTGAGAAAGATACAACTTCCCAAAAAGTTTAAGTGAATTAGATATCTGTGAGTGTGACAAGTTATCTGAGATCGAGGGTCTTGAGGATTTGGAATCTTTGACAATATTTCACCTCCGTTGGTGCGAATCAATCATAAGATTACCAGGCTTATCAAACTTGAAGATGTTAAAGGATTCATGGTTTTTTGACCTGCCCCTAGAGATTAACTTCTTCGATGGGAATCCTTGGAAGAATTATGCATATATGGATCCAAATCATTAAAAGTATTACCAGATGTCTCACCCTTGAAGAACCTGAAACATCTATCTTTCTCCGATTGTGAGAATTTAACCGAGATCCCAAGTGTTGGAAGATTGGTGTCCTTGGAAAAATTGTATGTGAATGAATGTAGATCAATTGAAATATTACCAAATGTCTCAAACTTAACAAAACTACAGATATTGGAGATCGAGGGTTGTGAGAAGGTAACTGAAATTCAGGGAGTTGATGGGTTGCAAACTCTAGTGGTCTTGAGTATCGATGGGTGCATTTCGATTGAAAGATCACCATGTCTGCCAAACTTAAAGAACCTGAGGAGACTATTACAACTGCAAGAAGTTGATCGAGAGTCAAGGTTTGGACGAAATGGAATCCTCAGATTCACTTTGGATTCTAGGTTGCATTTCTATTGAAAAATTACCATTTCTGTCAAAGTTAAAGAAATTGATGGGTCTATACGCTAGTGGTTGCGAGAAGTTAACCGAGATTCATGGTGTGAACGAGTTGGAGTCCTCATGGAGTTTGGATGTTGAAGGGTGCATATACTTGAATCCATCTTGCTTGCGTAGAGAATGAAGTGTAGCTTCTACCCTCAATCATTGCTCTCTCTCTCTCTCTCTCTCTCTCTCTCTCTCTCTCACCCTTACTCATCTCTCAATATTTCTTTAATAAATTTTTCTCCGTCTTCTGCTGTTGTGATAATTCAGATTTTTTTTTCTTAGTTTCTAATTTATGCTTGAAGATGATTATAGCTAAGCTTCTCCCAACGAAAGGGGTGTTTTCGGATGAATTCCCTCACCCCCTCCCTTTTTCTTGACGACATATCACACCTCCTCTAGTTGGTGGGTATTAATTTTGTTGAAGGAAGAATATAACTTCCTTCCATTTGCACCCGTGACCCTACCAAAATATGACTTCACCTTCACTCATACTCCAATCAACATTCACTAGATCCCTCTGCAGATCGATTCATTTTGTAGAAGACATAGCTAGCAAATCTAAGGCACCTAATGCATACAATTTTAAATTTCCATCTAGTGCAAATAGTTTTTCTTGAATTTTTTTCTCAGGTCAACACAAATACGTAAGACTCTAAAGCAGGCAAGTTAGTTCATTGATCCAACTTCTTTTCGGATATGGGACCAAATGAAATTTTAGCCAACGATGCTGGTTGATGTTACAAGGCTATTCTAGTAACTAAAAAAGAGCAACCCAGTGCACAAGGCTCCCGCTACTACAGGGTCTGGGAGGAGCAAGTGTATGCAGCCTTACCCCCTACTTCGCAGAAGAGGCTGTTTCCAAGTTTTGACCTGTGACCAACATGTTGCAATAGTGCAATTTAACTATTATGCCATTGGCTCGCCCACTATGCGATTAATTGATGACTTGGATGACTTGGATGAGTAAAAATGGGATCAACTTGATCATCGAAATTTGTGTGAATTTTTCTTTTTCCCACGGGAAACAATGAACAAAATTTCATTTCTTAAAACTGAATTGAAGTGTAGCAGATCCCATGTACAATCCTTAGATCAGACTGAATTATTCATGATATGCGCAATTTTAAGGACTCATGTACCAAAACAAACTTTGTTTCCCCTTGTCATCTCACTGCCTCATTTTATTTCTTTCTGTTTCAGGACAATGTGCTTAAACATGGTACGTTCTCAGTACAGTGGTGACAATGAAGGTGGAAATAATACCATTAATGGTTGCTAAAGGACAGAAGACAAGAAGAACGAAGATTCTAAACCCACTGCGTAGCCCCATGTTGTATTTCCTTTGGCAGAGTTGCTGCTGCTGTCTGCAATTGCCGCAGGTACAACAGCATTGTCATGATCTGGTGAGCAGATGATAAAGGCTAGCATGGTGAAGGTAGCTACTGCGGCCTTAACGGCAGCACAAAGCCTAGAGGCTGCAGTGACAAAGAAGGCAGAGCACGAGTAACTTGAATCTGTCATTAGCTCTGCTGTTGAGGTATGATTGTTTGGGACCTCGTTTCCCTTATCTGTGGCATTTAATTGAACAAAGGAATTGATCTCATTTTTTTGCTTTTTTAATTTTGATACTAGCTTTGCTGGTGATCTTCGTTGCAAAATCATGTAAAATGATCGAACAAATGGGTTAGGTGAGTTTTTTCTCATTCATCTCTTGTTTCTATTTTTAGTGCTTGCACAGAGAAGGATTCATGATTGAACCAAATGTAGCTTCCACTTTCACCTGCCATTTAGGAGCATATTAGCATTGTTTAGGCATCAAGTGTGACATTGCTCATCCATATTTCCCTGCAGGTGATGCTGAAGATGAAGAAAACATATTACAAGGACCGTCTTCTAACAGAAAGAATAAGGTCCTCTCTGTCTGACTCTCTCCCCACTCTCTCAGTTGCTACCTTCCCTTGTAGCCTCATGCTAGCGTGAATGAAGGATGGTGTCTCACTCCATAGAAGAATTTTTTTTCTGTTGATACTGAAACACCCTTAAGCATTAGCTAAGCATTTTGTTTCGGTTTCCAGTGAGGAAGGTCATTCCACTGCCAATGAAGGGTGCATCAGGATCCCTTGTGTGAGCAAAATATCTAGATGTGGCGCTGCTACACTTCTAGTACTTATTCAATCTAGGTTGTTATCTAAATACTCTCACCATTTTTTGTTCAATATGGTTAGGATTTTAATCTTGCAGACTCAGTTATCCAGTGTAACTTATTGTCATTTCTTGCAAACATTTATGCATTTCTGGTTCCTCTACAGTCAGTGTCTGCTCTATGATGCATCAGGTACAGAGTAATGTCATTGTTGGAGACCAACAATTTATGCATTCCTGGCTTATACATTTTGTCCCATTGAGGAAGACAACGAGGAATCCTAGTTCTAGCCTGTGATGGCTTGTGGGAAAAGGTAACATATTTGGTTGTTCTCGTTACTATTTTTTGCATTCATATCATCCTGCATTAGTCTCTAATTGGGTAATTTAATTCCATTTATTTATATATATATGAAGAAACCATTCAGTAGGGATGCTTAGCTCCTATGTGGAGACAATTGTAGAACAATGTGCATTCGGTATTTGGCTGGAAATTTATCCATCGAAGACTTCCAATGGATGACAAGGTCTTACAAGGAGGCATTCCTTTGGCGTCAAGGTGTAATCTTTGCTCGAAAGCGTTTGAATCTGCTGCGTATATCTTCTTGGAGTGCATCTATTCAAAGAAAATTTGGCAGTTTTTTCCTTCATATTTTTTAAATTTCTTTGCCAAAATTTACCTCTGTCAATAATCTTCTGTTTTGATCGAAAAGGAAGTCGTTTGGCCTACCTATCCAACTTTGGTTCAAGATGAGATTATATGGGACATTCAAGGAGATCCAGATTCTGTTTTGAGAATTGAGTCTTTTTGTACAGGATAAATCTAATGATCCTTGTTAGACCTTGTGGTTTCTGCTGATGGCAATGCTGAAGGTGGATCCATAAGGTTTATCTGGTTTGTCTTTGCTTCGCTGATGGTAATGCTGTAGGTGAAGTTTTAAGACAACTTATTTTTCTCTGTCATCTGGGTATGTCCGGACGTGAATCCTGTACATCATTCTTTATTAATTTTAATATACATTTTTGCTGGAAAAATAAAAAAGTAGAACAATGTGAATTCCTCCTTCCACTCTGTATCCTATCAGTTTTGCAATATGAGGGTGGTTTACATGGACTATGATTCCAAGTTCAGGAAAGAAGGCCGCCATTCTCTCTTCTGAAGTTTTTCGGATTAGTTGCTTAATTGCCGCAAGCTGCTTGTCTTGCAAAGACTACTTATAAATTGCCTGATAACCACCTTTACCAATCAAAGGTGGAAGAAAGAGAGATGAGCATTTACTCATCAATCTTCTATTTGAAACAGAACATCTGCAAGGTGCTTCAATTCTCATATTGCTCCAATTCTCATATTGCTCCTCTCTTCTGAAAATATTCCAATAGTGTGTGACCGATCCCACATCCGATTCCTTTTTCTAAAGCCGTTCTCCAGGTTTCTTTTAAAAGCAATACTCAACTCCTCCAACTCACTTGTGGGGATTTGAAATTGGAAGAGTCCGATGCGATTAACTCAATCTTCCTCTGCTTTGACTCATCCTGAGTTTAATGTACTATTCCTTGCGAATTGTGATGGTGATAAAAATATGGCTTTAGTACATGGTATCATGGTTTCAAGTATCCACATGGAATGGCCCATATCAGGTGATTTATATCGATTTGGTAAGTCTCTAATCCTGATACCTGGCCGATGTGATATCAGTTGAATAATATGGATTAGGGGTAAAAAGGAAAATCTTTTTTTTTTTTTTTTTTCGATGCAAATTCAAATTCTGATTCGACTGAGGCAATTCTATTGGTTTTTATCCGATTTTTCAAACAATGTTAGTAGCCTTTACTAGATCAAGAAGTAATTTTGCTTGAGTTAACTTAGAATTGGATTGTTATTGGCAGTGGCCAATTTGCTTCCTCAGTTTAGAACCTTAAATTGTTGGTCTCCACCGTTGACTGAAAGGTCATATTATGCTCAATATTCTCTGGGTTGCATGCATGTGATTGAATCCATTTCTGTGGTCAACTTTATTTGCTCAGTATTCTTAAATGCTATGTTTTGGATGAGCTAGCAAAGGACGACAAGAGGGCTAGTGGGATGGGCCAGGTTAAGATAAATTTTGAACAAAATTCAGCCCCAAACCAATCACACCTAGCATTGTGGTTAAACAAATTGACTAGATTCCGCCTGTGTTAAGACATTCAGATGATAATTAGAAGTGGAACTGGACATTAATATAGCCACTTTGTGAATATCCATCTCACTGTAGCGACATCAAAGATCCTATGTCTTGAAATCAAAAATTTCATATATCTGAGATGTATGGCAAAGGTTCCGGAAAATTGGGTTTTAACCAAGTCCCCCAGCTCCTTGGCTGTAGTATATTACTGTACTTCAATTTATGAGATTGTGTTTCTCTAAGTGTGGTGAAATGTGCAAAATGATTAAATTTTAGAAAATCAGGTTTTAAGCACAGTTTCAAGAATGGGGATTGGACAACCAATCAGGATCAGAATGAGCCGAGGCCAATCCTGATTCCGGCTGATTTAGCTCGTCTGATCCTTGTACGGAAAAACCTTAGATACCAAGAATATACTGATTTTGGGGGAATCCTGATTCCGGGGTTTGAATCCTGTCTTTAAGCAAGTCCACCATCTCCTTGGCAATATCTCTTTGCAGTTGTTGCTAAGTGTGGAGAAATTAATGTGCAACTAGGTATTCTTTACTCGAGTTTGATTTTTTTAAGCTTAGGTTCTTGGAAGGTTTTTCCTTGCTTCTATTTCCTTCGTCCTTCTCCTTGTCCTTGAACAGTGTTTTGAGAAAGATTAAGAATTTGTGGTACCTTGGCTTCCATCATTACAAGGCCTAAGATTTCAATTGTGCACAACAGAGTTTTTTCCATCATATTGTTGATGCTCCTCCCTAGAGATTTATATTGCTCTTCTTCTTCTTCTTCTTCTTTGGGTAAAAGATTTTTATTGCTGTAATGTTGTGAAAAATAGTGATTTTTCACGAGAGAAAAGCTCCAAATTGCTGTTAAGTTAAAATCACCTAATCCCAACATAAACTAGGATAAAGCCCAAGGATAATAAATTTGACTCCAAATAACACTTGGCCCACCTCCCTTGAGCAGGTCCAAGCCTTGTAACTATGGACACGAATTATCACAGTTAGGCTCACCTCTCAAAAACACATCTAGGCCTGACAATAATGAAAACCAGGTATCACAGGTTTTCAATCTCTCTCAAAATATTACTCAAGAATAAGGAGGAAGCTAGGAGTCAATTCCCATTGAAGAGAGTACCAACTCCTAACTAATAGAGATTTGGAACCCAAATAATTGTATTAGTGGGTGGGTCCACAACACCCTCACCCCCCAAATCATCTACATCCATACTTCTTATTGTTCCAATGGGCGATGTGTTGAGGACTTCAGGTGTATTGAGGGAGGGAGCATCAGCATAGCGTGTCCCTTCCTTTGATTGCTAGGCTATAGCTAGTCTTCTTTGGACTTTGATGGCGTGCAAGGTTTTATAAGAGTTATTCTCTATCTAGTAACCAAACAAGGGGGGATGTCCCTCCAACTCTGTTTTCTTTTATCTGTGATCAATAGAATATGAAAGGTCACTTATGACCCTAAATTTATAAGGTTAGAAGGGAAAAAAAAGTGATATAGCTGGAGTTATCTGTCTATGTTTTTTGGATGCCACATATGCTCCATACAGCAGATGTGACACTTGTCCCCTTAGGCTTGGGATCATTTCCAATTCCATAAGCCCCTATACCCCACTTTAACCCGTTGTTCAAACCCCCGGAAGCAAATTGTGCTTGTTCTTTGCAATCTTATTTTTCTGGTTAAGAATGCCCTCTAACAAGGAAGATAAATTGGCATTTCTATCAATAATTAAAGACTTCTCTTTAGGATTAATTTTTTAGACTAAATTACATATCCACCTCCCCTGTTCTTTGCCTGTATTTCAAACCACCCCTTGTGTTTTAAAAAATTATATCCCCTCCCCTATCAGTTGACGGTGTTTAGTGTGGTGTTAGTTTTGAATTATAAAAGACGATTTTAGCCTTATGAAGTATTCAACCAAGACAATTACCTATTTTACCCTTACTGCTTCTTAAAACCCTTTTCCCCCAAATTGAAATGAGAAACGTTGTGCTCATCATCTCCGGCGAAGGTGAGATAGTGAAAACCTAACCCTACCTTCTATGATTGTGAAGGACGGCCAAAGCGACGTGATTCCATACAACTGCATCTGTTGATGCTCCATTGTTAAATGAGGACTAAACCTCTTCTTTTTCTGAAACCCTAGACCTAGAATCCAAATTGATGACAAAAAATGAATGGATTTAAGGGGGGAGTTACCTTTGGTAAGCAAAGGTGCTCAATTAGCTTTGGTAAAGAGTGAAATAACCTAGAGGGGGGTGAATAGATTATATTAGTGGATTCAAAATATCTTAGGTTCTAATCTTCACGTATGTGATTGTAAATAAAAACTGCGGAATATGAAGAATAATCGCAGTCACACACGAAACAAAAATTTATAGTGGTTCAACTCAACCTGAGTCTAGTCTACTCCCAATAAGTTCCACTTGTAAGGTATTCCACTAGCTATTCCCTTTTAGTACAGTAAATAGGGAGGAAAACCTTTATAAATTATTTTTACAGGATAAGAGAATCCCTTACAAATCTCCTTTAGAGGTAGAGAGAGACCTTACACAATCTCTTAAGGATAAGAGGATCCCACACTAACTTAAATACATTCTAGACAAGTATAAACAAGTATTCAAATTGGAATAGAAAGTTTGTAATTACCTCTTGTGGAGCGTGATATGAATATACAAGAATGCAATGATAAATGATCAAGGTTTAAGATCTTGCTCTCGCCCATCTTGCTGATAAAAAAAAGAGAGATTTGGAGAGATCTCGCCAAGATCTAGCTGAGATCATGTATTTTTTTTCATTCAACTTGGTGGTTGGTCTCGGTGGCCATATGGTCTTTGTAGCCCCTGAAACTTGGTATTTACCTTATTTTAGGCCTTTTAAACACAATGAAAACATTAGTTTCTTAAAAAATAAACCTAGAATGGTACTTTGACTTCGTACCCTATGTAAGTAGTCTCCGACTCTTCGGACCCTAGGCCAATATGCTCTAAATCTACAATCAACAGATGACACAACATAATCATAAAAATTTAAAAGACATCATAGATAATTACTTTATTGTTTAATAAGTAACATTGATGACTGATGAGTCACATTCACATACATTGAAAATTAAAGTAAACTCCAAATGTGGATGAGGAGATAATATTCTCTATTCTTTAAGCTTTAATGAGTGTAGGAATGAAGATACTCAAGCAAAACCACCAAAATCCTTGTTCCTCAGTGTTTTTTCTTCAAAAAAGTAGAGAGAGAGGCGAGATCTTAGCGAGATTTACCGAGATAGAGGTGAGATCTGAGTCGAGTTTTTGGACAATTATAACTCGCCATACATCTCATCTCGTCTCTTTGAAAAAGAGAGATATCGCCGGGATCTTAAACCATTTAAATGATAAAGCACTTTTAATGTCTTCCAAGTAAGATTGTCAAGTGTGGAAGACATGTGTTGAAGTGCTTGAGTTCTTTGAAGAGAGCACAAAAAGCAAACTAGAACTCAAACAATGATCACCCTTTTTCTCACTTTAATCTTTTTGATAACGACACTTGAGAGAGAATTTATTGAATTTTAATGAGCCTAAAGTGAGGTATTTATATAGGTGATTAAGGATCTTGAACTAGGTAAGATACCAATTAAGATTTGAGTCACTAATGTGTCAATGGATACATTTTGGCTATACCAATAACTTTCGGTATGTACCAGTAGTTACTGGTAAAGGTTACAATTGGACAAAATATAGCCGTTAGAGGCTCAGTCAGCCCATTCGGTTGACTACCGGCTAGCGAGATAACAAACAGGTTAAGTTCCGGTAGTTACCGGTTGGAACCAATAAGTTCCGGTACATACCGGTAGTTACCGATAGGCTTCTGGTTTTTGGCCTACAGACCTGCTTGTACGAAAACATTTGTAACTCCTTCGTTGGCTCTCAGAATGACATGATTCAAATTGTGTTGTCTTCACAACTCAATGTGCTACAATTTTTCAAAATAAAGTTATTTTGAATCGGTCATTTTAATTGACTAAATTGCCCTTGAAGGTATGCTTTACTGTTAGGACAACAAAGGTTATGCGTTTACCTAGCTAATAGGGTTCCACCTTCATTAGGTCTGGAGAGAATAATTATTAAGTGTCACCTAGGGTCTTTCTAGGTTAATAATGACATTCAGGCTAATGCATATGCCGTGTAGTGTGTGTGAAGCGTATGCTAATTACATATGACTAGACTTAAGGTCTTCAATCTTGGCTTCTTGCCAACTACCTTCAAGTCTTAATTGTCATCTTGCATATTGATTTTCAACCATCTTCATTATACTTTCTTGCATTCCCAAGTCTTCGATTCTTCAAAGCTTAGAGTCTTGATACTACTTGATATCTTGACATAGATGACTCGATTTCCTTCATGCTGTCTTTGACATAATTTCCTTCATGCATAACACTTAATATATAAATGTTAAATTCCTCATTTGTTTGTTATCATCAAAACCAAACTTGGAGTCAAGCTCCGAAGGTGAGCAGGTATCCCCAACAAGGAGGGCTCGTTTCTCACTCCATCTGCTTCTCAGTTCATCACTCACAAACCACCAAATATTAGATCTCTCTTGCCACGAGTCTTCGGAGTAGAGAAAGGGGTGTTTCGCAAATTGGAGATCATTGGTTAGAGTCGGTAACTACTTCAACATCGCCAGAGAAGAAATAGATGCTAAGTTCTGCACTTTGTTTGCCATTTGCTATAATTGTCAAGGCGTCATCTAGGCAGTTTGCTCAGGGCCTAGGCAACTGTTGCCTTATTGCACTGCATGTCTCCTTATATTTTAGTACTTATTTATACCAAATATCATTTTCGTTTAAAAAGTCAACCCCTCAGTCCTAGAACAAAAAATGGATTTTTTGTTGTAGAGGCGATTTTCAACTTTCAAATGTTGGGTTTTCTCAATTCTGATAATTTTATAAATCTTATCATAATGGTAAAACATTGCTAAAAACCAGAAGTCTGGTAAAGTAATATTTTATTTCGATGTCCATAAAATTATTTTCATTCAGACGATTTAATAGCATTCACGCACTTTAAAATAAGTTTGACCAAAACATAATTTTGTCATTACAACTCAAATGGAAGTAATCTTAGAGTTGTTGAAAAACTGATTTTGTGCTATACCTAACACAAAAAGTTTCATGTAAAAATAAAATCATTTGACTAGTCAAACTTATTATAGAACAAGAGCATTTCTTTAAATGTTGGATTTTTTATGACTTAATGTTGATTTTTTATGATTTGATGTGGCTTAATGTTGATTTTTTATGACTTGATGTGGCTTAATGTTATTTTTTACAATACAAGGTATATATAGCATACTAAATAATGTTAAAAAAGAGGGAAAATAAAAAATAACACTTGGTCACCTTATTTGCCTTAAGGCGGGCGACTTGTCGCCTAAGCGCTTAGGCAATCCTCCAACTCTTTGGCGCCATGACAACTATGTTGTGTGCCAGAGAAGAAAGAGACAGGAAAACATGAGGGGTGGGCTGAAATGGGAACAATATACTCTATATCAGGGTTCTGTTTTGAAAGGGTGAAAGAATCAAACCACCATATTGAAGGGCAATATGGGTATTATTGAAATATTGGAAAAACTTAACGGTTTAAACTTAGCGGAGTGGGTCTATTTGTAAGATCCAACATAGTACATGGGAGGGGGATGTAATTTACTCAAATTTTTTATATCTAATATAATAGCTTGGGATATTTTATCATCATTTTAATAGTTGTCCCCCATAAGGAAGAACAACTTGTTGGATTAAGAGCAATATTATGTGAATCTTTTTAGTCGTCACCCCTCCCTGACCTTGGCCGTTTTGGCACCCAATAATTTTCACCCTTATTAGTTAAAGATTTAGGGTGAGAATTAATAGGAAGAATGCAATAAAATATCACTAATTTACTCTTTCTTAGAGTTAAACTAATATACTTTAGTACAGAATATGTTTTGTCCATGTCAAATTCTTATGGTTCATTTTCTTTTTTTAAAAGTCATCATCCAACTCATCTATTTTTCCTTCTTGTTTGAATTATGCAGGCATGAAGGGAAGTTAATAAAATCAATTGTTCAAGAAGTTTGGTGTGAATTAAGAAAGAGCCTCTTGACCGTTTCTGATGACATAGTTGGAATCCATTCTCATTTAGAAGAAATGATGAAGTTACTAGACGTTACATCTAAAGATAGACGGATTGTGGGTATCCATGGCTTAGGTGGTGTTGGTAAGACAACAGTTGCTAGGTGTGTGTATAATACAGTCCATCATGGCTTTGAAGGATGTAGCTTTATAGCAGATGTTCGAGAAACTTTCCAAACAAGGGGAGCTGTCCATTTGCAAAATCTACTTGTCACTAATATCTTGAACCTAAGGAATCCAAACATTACTAGTATTGATCAAGGAATTGATATGATCAAGCAAAGATTATCCAACAAGAAAGTTCTTATTGTTCTTGATGATGTGGATCAAAATACTGATTTAAAAGCAATAATCGGGAAGCGTGATTGGTTTGGTTTTGGAAGTAGGATTATTATTACAACCAGGGATAGGCATATCTTAGATCTTCTTGAAGTAGACGGAGCTTACGAGCCCAATGACATGGATTCAGATCAATCTCTTAAACTATTTAGCAAACATGCCTTCAAAATGGACTATCCTCCGAAAAATTATTTGGAACTCTCAAAAGATGTAGTGAAAACTACTGGAGGACTTCCATTGGCTCTTGAGGTTATAGGTTCATCATTGTTTGGCAGAGGAGAATTAGCATGGAAAGACACAGTGAAGAAGTTGGCCAAAATTCCAGATAATGCAGTGCAGAAGAAGTTGAGAATAAGTTACGATGGATTAAGTTATGAAGAGAAAGAGATATTTCTTGATATTGCTTGTTTTTTTATCGGAATAGATAAGAACATTGCATGTTACATATGGGATGGTTGTGGTTTTTTCCCTGGAGATGGAATTGATAAGCTTTGCCTGAATGCACTGGTTAAGATTGATGAAAATAATGAGTTGAGGATGCATGACCAGCTAAGAGATCTTGGAAGAGAAATTGTTCGTCAAGAAAACTTTAAGGAGCCTGGGGAACGTAGTAGATTGTGGTCGCATGAGGCGGCATTGGAAGTATTGAGTACTCGAAAGGTTAGTTCTCAATAAATGATTAGTGCACTTAAATTTGTGTTTTCAGTCATTAATGATGCTTTGAAGAATAAGCTAGCTATATATCTTCATCAAAAGAAATCAGTCATTAAAATGTAAGATTTGACGAACCAAATGGTAGTCATGGGTGGGTCCATGTTACAAAGGATTGAGCACTCTCCTCACCATCCAAGTTTTAGGCTTTCATCCCAGTACGAGAGCGTAGTGGGGATCAAAACATGATTGAAGTAGTACAGAAACTACAAAAGATGCTAGAATGTGTTTGTGTTCTGGCATTTTTGTAATCTTGTACAAATTGGAACGTACTTTTTTAGTTCTTAACAATTTCATTTGGGTTAAACTTTGAAAGATGATTTGGATGGGCCATTGGTCCATTATAAGATGGACCCACCCATGAACCAAAGTCTGACCAAATATTTGGTTTTGCATAATAATCTTCCATACTAATTCAAGGTTCTTTGTTTTGCAGGGAACAAGGAAAGTTGAAGGACTCTGTGTAACCTTCCTTGAATGGGGAAATAGCCAATGTATAAAGAGGGAAGGATTTGATGCAATGACAACACTAAGGTTACTTCAGCTCGATTATGCCGAGGTTGCTGGAAACTTCGTGCTCTCTTTTCCAGAATTGAGATGGCTTAGTTGGAAAAGATGCCCTACACAATTTACTCTAACCAATCTAAGGAGGTTGTGTGTTCTTGATCTGTCAGAGAGTGACATCACAGAAAATTGGATGGGTTGGAACTATATCAAGGTCTCTAAGAACTCTCCCTTTCTTTTATTTCTTGCGATCAATCATAGAATACTTTTAAACATCAATTAATATGTGATAAATTGTTGTTCTGTTATGCAGGAGGCAGAAACTCTTAAATTTCTCAACTTGAGTCATTGTAATCAACTATACCGAACTCCAGACTTGTCGGGAAATAAACAATTGGAGGTATTGCTTCTTGAAAAGTGTGGAAAGTTGACTACAATTGACGCATCCATTGGTCATCTTAAGAGGTTAGTCATATTGAACATGAGGGGCTGCACTAGTCTAATGCATCTCCCAACCAGCATTTGTGAGTTGAGTTCACTGAAAATGCTTGACATTAGAAATGCAATAATCAGCCAGTTACCAGAAGCATTGGGCCGCTTGGAAGCCTTAACGGAGCTTTATGTTAACTATTCTGTAACACGGTTACCTAGTTCAATACGTCATCTGAGAAACCTCAAAATTTTAAGTTCTGATTTTGAATTTTTTAACACCTTTCATAGGTTGTTAGATTTTTATTTTAAAGGAGTTTCACATATGGAGTTGGAGATGGATCTCCCAGACCTTCCTCCAAGTTTGAAATATTTGGATGTTTCGACATGCAAAATGAGATCACTCCCAAGGCTTTCAAATCTGACAAATTTAGAGGTATTGCACCTATGTGACTGTCAAAAACTGGTGGAGATACCAACTACCATCAATGCTCTTACAAGGCTGAACTCACTCCATTTAAAACATTGCCCTCTCCTCCAATGCATCTCACATCTTCCCTCAAGTCTGAAAAGCCTGAGTGTTTATAATTGTAAAAATGTGAGAGAAATATCAGGTTTCTCGAACATGAGAATGTTGGTGAAATTATTTCTTGATCATTGCAAGAGGCTAGTAAAAGTTGGAAGCCTTGAGGGATTAGTTTCCCTGCAGCAGTTTGAGATAGAGAACTGTCACGCATTAAGAAAATTACCAAAACTTTGGGGCTTGAAAAATTTGTGGCACTTAAAGTTCGAGAGAGATGGCTTATCTGAGATTGAAGGGCTTGAGGGATTGTACTCCCTGGAATGCTTGATTATAAAGAGATGCCAATTATTAAGAAGAATTCCAAATCTATCAGACTCGAAGAATCTTGTGGACATTCAAATCCAATACTGCTATGAGTTATTTGAGATTGGGGGACTTAAGGGATTGGACTCCCTGGAAACACTGTCTGTATCATATTGCCCATCATTGAGAAAGATACAACTTCCCAAAAAACTGTATGAATTAGAAATCTTTGAGTGTGGCAAGTTATCTAAGATTGAGGGTCTTGAGGATTTGGAATCTTTGACAAGATTTCTCCTCCATAGCTGCGAATCAATCATAAGATTACCAGACTTATCCAACTTAAAGACATTGAAGGATCTAAGTATTTGTGACCTGCCACTAAAGAATCTCTACTTTGAGGGATTGGAATCCCTGAAAAATTTAAGCTTATATGGATCCAAATCATTAGAAGTATTACAATATGTCTCACTCTTGAATAACCCGAAATGTCTACTGCCCTATGGATGTGAGAAGTTAGCCAAGATCCAAAGTGTTGGCAGATTGGAGTCCTTGGAAGTATTGAATGTGGAAAGCTGCAAAAAAATGAAAATATTAGCAGATATCTCGAACTTAACAAAACTACAGGCATTATACATCAAACATTGTGAGAAGCTTACTGAAATTCAGGGAGTTGATAGGTTGGAAATTCTAAAGGTCTTGTGTATGGATGGGTGCATTTCTATTGAAACATTACCAAGTCTGTCGAAGTTAAAGAAGTTGATGATTCTATCTGCTGTCGACTGCGAGAAATTAACCAAGATTCAAGGTGTGGATGAATTGGAATCATTAGAGGAGTTGGATTTTCGTGGGTGCATTTCTATTGAAACATTATCAAGTCTATCAAAGTCAAAGAACTTGAGGACTCTATCAGTTGTCAACTGCAAGAAGTTAACCAAGATTCAAGGTGTGGACAAGTTGGAATCTTTAGAGTCGTTCGATGTTAGTGGGTGCATTACTATCGAAACATTACCATATCTGTCAAACTTGACGAAGTTGAGGATTCTATCAGCTGTCGACTGCAAGAAGTTAACGGAGATTCAAGGTGTTGATGAGTTGGAATCCTTAGAGTCATTCGATGTTAGTGGGTGCATTTCTATTGAAACATTACCATGTCTGTCAAACTTAAAGAAGTTGAGGATTCTATCAGTTGTCAACTGCAAGAAGTTAACGGGGATTCAAGGTGTGGACGAGTTGGAATCCTTACAGGATTTCAATGTTGATGGATGCATTTCTATGGAAAATTTTCCATGTCCAAAGTTAAAAAAAGATGAGACTCCTAACTGTGCAATATGTTAGTGTGTGCATATCCACAAAAATTACCTGATATGTCAAGCTGCAAGTCTAAAAGGATATTATTGAGTCCATCTATCATCGCAGGTACCTCTCTCTCTCTCTCTCTCTCTCTCTCTCTCTCTCTCTCTCTCTCTCTCTCTCTCTCTCTCTGTGTTTGAATCTCTGTTTCTATAAAACTCTACCACTCACCCTTACTCTCATTATCTCTCGATATTTCACTGTTGTGATGTTTCAGATTTTTTTTTTCTCTTGGTTTTTAATTTATGCTTGAATATGATTATCAGCTAATCTTCTCAGCAATAAAAGGGTGTTTTCGGATGAATTCCCCCTCCCCTTTTATTTTTCCTTCTGGACATCGGAGCTCCTCTAGTTGGTGAGTATTTATTTGGTTGAAGGACAAATATAACTTCCTTCCATTGGCTGCCTGTTTCCCTCCCAAAATTTATCTTCTTCCCCTTTTTTTGAATCAGTGATCACAACTACTATTCACCTTCACTCATTCTCCAATCACTATTCATTAGATCCCTATGCAGATCGATTCATGTTGTGGAAGATGTAGCTAGCAAATCTAAGGCACCTAATTCATACAATTTTAAATTTCCATCCAGTGCACAGTTGCACACAGTTTTGCTTGATTTTTTTCTTAGGTTAGAACTAATATTTAATCTAAAGCAGTCAAGCTACTTCATTGATCCAACTTCTATTCAGAGTTGGGGCCAAATCAAATTTTAGCCAGATATACTGGTTGATGTTATGAGGCTAATGCAGTAATTAACCAATGTAAATCCCTGATTAATTGATGACTTGGATGAGTAAAAATGTGATCAGCTTGATTATTGAAATTTGGGTGAATTTTTCATTTTCCCACAAGAAACAATGAACAAAATTTTATTTCTTGAAAACTGAATGGAAGTGTCGCAGATCCCCTGTACAATCATTGTATCCCTTGCTCATCCTATGAATAAAAGTGAGAATTGTTCATTTTATACACAAAAATTGGCCATTTAAATTAAAGTTCGGTTGACATTCCTGAAACCAGATCTGGAATCAGCAGCAGACACTGAGCAAACTGTCTTGGATCCCCCCCCCCCC
>NC_056568.1:5495922-5505313 GCF_013358625.1 Macadamia integrifolia | reverse complement strand
TTTTTTTTTTTTTAAGGGCTCATGAACCAAAACAAACTTTGTTTCCCCTTGTCATCTCACTGCCTGATTTTATTTCTCTGTTTCATGACAACGTGCTTAAACATGGTACGTTCTCAGTACAGTGGTGACAGTGATGGTGGAGAAAATACCATCAGAGGTTGCTAAAGGATAGAAGACAAGAAGAACAAAAATTCTAAACCCAATGCATAGCTCCATGTCGTAGTTTCCTTTGGCAGATTTGCTGTAGCTGTGTCTGCGATTGCCGCAGCTACAGAAGCATTGTCATGATCTGGTGGGCACAGATGATAAAAGCTAGCATGTTGAACGTAACTGCTGGAACCTTAATGGCAGCACAAAGCCTAGAGGTGAGCACCTTGAATATATCGTTAGCTCTGCTGTTAAGGTATGATTGTTAGGGAACTCATGTCCCTTATTTGCATTACCAAAAAAAAAAGTTCCTTACCTGCAGCAACAAATTGAAGAAAGGAATTGATCTGTTTTTGCCTTTTTTTATTTTGAAACTAGTAATACTGGTGATCTTCATTGCAAAATCATGTCTACTTATCGAACAAATGGGTTAGATTGGTTTTTCCTCATTCATCCCTTGTTTCTGTTTTTTGTGCTTGTACAAAGAAGGCAGCATGATTGAACCAAATGCAGCTTCCACTTTTACCTTCCATTAAGGGAAATATTAGCATTGTTTAAGCATCAAGTGTGACATTGTTCATCCATATTTCCTCTGCAGGTGATGATGAAGATGAAGAAAGCATATTACAAGGACCGTCTTCAAACAGAAAGAATAAGGTCCTCTCTGTCTCTTTCCCCTCTCTCAGTTGCTACCTTCCCTCGTAGCCTCATGCTCGTGTGAATGAAGGATGGTGTCTCACTACATAGAAGATTTTTTTTCTGTTAATACTGGTACACCCTTGAGCATTAGCTAAGCATTTTGTTTCGGTTTCCAGTGAGGAAGGTCATTCCACTGCCAATGAAGGGTGCATCAGGATCCCTTGTGTGAGAAAATTTTCTAGATGTGGCGCTGCTGCACTTCTATTACTTATTCAATCTAGGTTGTTATCCAAATATTCTCACCCTTAAGTGTTCAATATGGTTTTATTAGGATTTTAATCTTGCATACACACTTATCCAGTGTAACTTATTGTCATTTTGTGCATACATTTATGCATTTCTGGTTCCTCTACAGGCAGTTTCTGCTCTATGATGCATCAGGTACAGAGTAATGTCATTGTTGGGGACCAACAATTTATGCATTCCTGGCTTATACATTTTGTCCCATTGAGGAAAACAACGAGGAATCCTAATTCTAGCCTGTGATGGCTTGCGGCAAAAGGTAACATATTTGGTTGTTCTCCTTACTATTTTTTGCATGCATAATCATCTTGCATTAGTCTCTAGTTGGGTTATTTAATTCCATTTATTTATATGTATATGAACAAATCATGCAGTAGGGATGCTTAGCTCCCATGTGGAGACAATTGTAGAACAATGTGCATTCAGTGTTTGGCTGGAAATTTATCCATTGAAGACTTTCAATGGATGACAAGGTCTCAGAAGGCGGCATTCCTTTGGCGTCAAGGTGTAATCTTTGCTTGAAAGCATCTGAATCTGCTGCGTATATCTTCATGGAGTGCATCTATTCAAGGAAAATTTGGCAGTTTTTCCTGTCAAATTTTACCCGTCAACAATCTTCTGATTTGGTGGAATACGAAGCCGTCGGTGGTGCTCGTCTTAATCCCAATGATTATATGGACCAAAAGGAATTTGAGATGATTTGTGGGAAGAGAAGACCTCTCGATTGTTGAAGGAATACCTTTCCATGGTATTTTCAGCAGAAATGGATCTTCTTCAAAAATTATCTTTCAGACATCTCTTGGAAAATCTCCCATTGTTATAGGGAAGTTACACTGGCTGATTTATTAGCAAAAGACGGGGCTGATACTCATATGTCAATCAGTTGGCTTACGAATCCACCTTTTTTTCAAGATGAGATTATATGGGACATTCAAGGGAGATCTGGATTCTGTTTTGAGCATTGAGTCTTTTTGTACAGGATAAATCTAATGTTCCTTGTTAGACCTTGTGGTTTCTGCTAATGGCAATGCCGAAGGTGGATCCATAAGGTCTATCTGGTTTGTCTTTGCTTTACTGATGGCAATGCCGAAGGTGAAGTGTTAAGACTGCTTAATTTTCTGTCGTCTGGGTAATGCCCGGATTTTAATCTATATATCATTCTTTATAACTATTAATATAAACTTTTGCCGAAACAGAACCTTTGCAAGATGCTTCTTTCACTGCTCCTCTCTTCAGAAAATATTCCATTTGTAGTGTGAGACCGATCCTAGGCCCGATTCCTATTTCTAAAACGGTGTTCCAGCCTTCTTTTGAAGGCAATTCTTAGCTCCTCCATTAATAGTCATGCGGTTATTTCATCTACCTCCGCTTTGACTCACCCTGGTTTAATGTATTATATCCTTTGCGATGGTGATAATATCATGGTTTAAGCGCATGGTATCGGTCACCTCGAAAAATTGACATGATACGGATTGGTTGGGATAGGACAGTTTTGCCCTTGATTTTGCTTAAATAAAATCAGTGATTTTGATAGTTTTAACCTTTAGTTTGTATCGTTCCATTGATACAAGATCGGCCAGGTATCAAGACTAGCCTGTGCCGTTATTGATCTGGATCACCCAATACAACCGATCCGTGTGATACCTCAAACCATTACTCAAGGTCTATGAGAACTATGGAATGTGAACTGATCTGGGTTTGAACCATACGGTTCTTCATTCATGAAGAAAAGTAGTTGGGTGAAGAAGTCGCAAGGTGTCTATGAGCAGAGATACCCCTCTCCTTGAAAGTGTATCATTAAAGATTGCCCCAACCAGGGTCCTAAGTATTGGCAGGTGGGACAGTGACAAATGTTTGAATTTATTTTGGGAGATTGTTGGATGTGGATTTTCTTCCAACCAATGACATTAGGGTCATAATTTTATTTTGGCAATCGAAGGCAAGAGTTAAGGGGGTGCTTGTGACTTCATAAAAGGATTATTACCATCACTACTAGTTTGGGAGTTGTGGCAAGAAATGAACAACCGAAGGCATGGGTAGGATGCTCTTATGGCTGGATTGATCATAAAAAGGCTGAAAAAAATTGATACATGAGATCCCTCTTCCATCTAAGTTTAGTAAGTGTCCATCTATGAGGGAGAATATTATTTTGTAGGTTTTTAATATTAATCCCCTTGTGTCAAGGCAAAGAGCTCTAATTCTCACATTTTGGTTTTTTTTTTAATCCCAAATATTATCTGGGGCTTGGGATAGCCCCTAGAATTTGAGTAAAAAGACAAGGGGGACATAACCTGCTTTTACCCCAATCTAGGAGAGACAAGTCACTCTATCATTCTCAAAACCCAAAAGAAAACTCTTATAAAATAAACTATTACATTCTAAAAACCAGTAAACTAGGGCACCGCTTGATAACATTTCTGTTGTTTCTGTGTCTAGAAACAACAGAAATGACTTTTCACGTTTCCGAAAACAAAAACGAATTTTTTAGTATTTGATAAACTTGTTTCTCGAAACGTTTTTTACAGACATAATGCCACTAAAAAATCTAATAGAATCACAGGATGCCCAAAAGGGAGAGAGGGTTTGTTTGCCTCTTTTTAGGTTTAAATAGTTGAGAGATTTATCGGGTACAACAACATTTTTTTTTCTCTCAAATTCGTTTCTAGAAATGACGAAACAAGTTGAACTTGTTTTGTCAAAGTCATTTCTAGAATTATAAATAGGCATACATTTTGATTTATGTTTTTAGAAACATGTGAAACAGAACAACTTTATCAAATGCTTTTCATGTTGTTTCTCCATTTCTAGGAATAAGAAAACTCAGAAATCGTAGAAACGGAACGTTGTCAAATGGTGCCTAGGTTTGTCCTCTTGAATGATGCAACTTAGATCAACTGGAAGAGGATCATCACCATAGAATATCAAATTTATTGTATACTCACAAGAAAAATTAGCTAACCAATCCGCTGCTTGATAGCTTTCATGAAATGAAAACGAGATGCGGCTCTCAGAGAATCGTAGAGGTTGATTACTTCATGAAATCAATAACAACAGCTCCACAAATTACAAGATCTTTGGGTAACCAGCTTCACAATCAAAGAGGAATCAGAATTAACATGAAAATTGGAGAGGCCCAATTCCCCACTCAATCTCAATCCATCTATAAGGGCTCTCAACTCAGCCATTTAATTTGAACACACCCCATAGAAATTAGAGAATGCCACAAGAACATTTTCTTTATTGTTTCTAATAATGCCTCCCTCATCACTAATGTCCGGATTTCCCTTACTTACACCATCCACATTCAATTTAACAGTGTGAAAGGGAGGACACCAATGTATAGGAACTGGAGCCTTAACTCGACTAATAGGAACAATTAACTTCAATACCTGCAGAATAAGATCATTTCTCCAAGAAAGGGGTTTAGAGAATTTAGTGGGATAAGTGATCTCACGAATCCAATATTTAACTCTCTCAATGATGGTAGATGATGCATATGAGCCTTCACCATGTTTTCTCAACATCAGTCAAGTTGAAGTGGACAGAACTAGCAAAGGAAACCTTTGTATTAGTGAAGGGAAAGATCTCATCAGAGATCAAGATGGCACAGTGCTTGCAGTTTTCTCTATGGTGTTCGTATGGCATTTGTTCCAATTATGTGGCTGAGGTATGTGTTTTGAGGGATGAATTAAGGTTTTGTATGGATATGGGTTTCTCAGATTTTTCTGTTAGTTTTGATTCTACTTTGATTGTGAATTCAATGTCTAATAGTTTATGTGAGCTATGAAATTGCTGGTATTGGTTTCAGGAGGATATGATGCTATGTGAACTCTTCGAACTTAAATCTCTCTCTTTTCGAAAGAGTAACAAAGCAGCGGATTGGTTAGCAAACTTGGCATGTGCTTTAACTATAGATTCTATTTTTATTAATGATCAAACTCTTCCTAGAGACCTTAGCTGAATCACTAAGGAAATAAAATTGAGTGGTGATTTTTAGAATATATATATATATATATATATATTGTGCTTTGAGAGTGCGAGTGCGAGTGACTCTTTTTCTTGAGTTGGGGTAAGGTGGGTTATGTCCCCTTGTATAGTAACACTCACAACACTAACCCTACTAAAAAAGAAAACAAGCACTCAGATACATTACAGACAAAAAACTAAAAGCCCAGCTTTATCTTCAATTATAATATGCTTAAGATCCATTGGAATAGAAATATCACCTTCAAAATTAGTTTGGTGATTAGTTCCAAGAAAGATATGTGGGCGCCAAGAGAATGATATAAATAGTTAACTTATTTTCTTGAAATCAATAGAACAGCCCCACAGATTGCATGATTTTTGAAACACAATTTTCACAATGAAAGAAGAATTAGAATTGAGGTGAGAAGTCACACTCACAATTGCCTTTTGTGTTCTCTCTCTCTCATTCATGGATGGTTGTCTATTCTGGAAATTAAAGTCCCTACCTCTCATCTATGATTGTTCTCATTGTTTTTTTACCAATAAATAAAAAAAATAAAAAATGTATTCATTGCTCAGCTCAGTGGGGCCAAGCATATACTCGTTACAAAATGGTATCAGGAGATTCTCTCTTAAGCGCTGATCATCTAAGTAGTGCCCATAACTACTTGGGCGATCGACATGTATTTACGCACTGATCCAACAACTGTGCTTTTTTTTTTTTTTGTGATAAGTGATGTGTATGAATTAAGAAGAAAAGAGTATACAAAGTAAAGCAGCCGTAATCTCCTTATTTGGACAGACCAAAAGAAAGGAAAATAAACCCTTAAGACCAAGCAGGACAGGCCCTGCATTACAATGGGGAATCACAATCAAAGATTACAATCTATAGTAGACTTTAAACTCTGAATCATCTCTTACCAAATTATTCAGCTCATTTGGAAAATCTTGAGCCTAAATAATAGTCTCTCCCTAACCTGTTGCATATGATGCCATAAAATCAGCTGGTTTATTTATCTCCATCCAAACATGCTTGAACTCCTTCCTTGCTGGTGATCTTGACCTATTCAGAATTTCACTTTAATAACTCTGGTTTGCCAAGGTCCTTCTATCACACCATTCAAAATATCAATAGCCAATTTTGAATCAGACCGAATGGACACCTCCATGACATTCTTTTCAACACAAATGGTGACTCCTCTAAATATAGCTTGTAATCCCAGATACAAAATATTTGCATTTTCTCTCATACCCGCAAAAGCTATAATAGATACCCCCACCCTATCTCTGATCAGCCCTCTATATGATGCTCTATCATGTGAAAGGGAACCATCACAATGCAATGCTACCATGTTCTCTGGTGGCTGGAACCCGCAACAGGCTCTAGGAATCACCACTTTCCAAGTGATTTTGATTCCCCAAGTTGTTATTAAGAACTGGTTCTTAGGATTGCATTCAACCATAAATCTCGAAAATGAACATTTCAACTTAACTTCTGAAATTATGGCATCAATAATCTGTGAAGTTGTTTGATTTTTTGATTTGAAGATCCTATAATTTCTTTCTTGCCAAATGTGTTGTATTGTGGCACAGAAAGCTAACCTCCCCACTACTTTTAAAGGATCACTTTCATGAAATTCATTTTTCACCCACAATTCAATTTCCATGACACTATCTAATTTCGTCCCATTTTGAATGCATAATAGAGATACCTTTCCCCATAAAGCATATGTAAACTAACATTCAAAAAGAAATTATTTCTATTTTCCATACCTGCCCAATAGAAAATGAATTGAGGGTAAAAATTCATCCTCCTTTTGATGAGCTGGTCTTTTGTTTGAAGAGCATCTACTAAACATCTCCATGTAGTGAAAGAGGGCCTTGGGATATTGCCTTCGAACCAAACAAATCTCTTCCAAGTAACCTTCCTCTCTTTCATCCTCACCATCTCCCAAGCTGATTTGGTAGTAAAGATTCTCTAAGGATCTCCTTTCCACACCACTAAGTCCTCCTCATCATAAGGAAGTCTAGGGATATTTTGAAGACAACCCCAAGCTTCCTTGAGATCAAAAGATGTAGCTGGAGTAATTCTCCATTCCTTAAGATTTTTTCAACTGTAACAAGATGAGGCAAACCAAAATCATACTTAATGGTGAACCAACCAAATCTCTTGAAAAGAATACCTTTTGGGTGCCAATTATTCAGCCATAACCTAGTGGATCTTCCATAACCTACAATATGCATAATAGCATCTTCCACTTTATCTCTATACTTCAAAGTCTTTCTCCAAGCCCAAGAAGCTTCATTTGTAGCCTTCACAGTCCAAATAGATTCCTTCTTTAGATATCTCTTGTAGACCCACTCCACCCATATGCTCTTCCTATGAGATGCAATCCACCATATATGCTTCATAATTCTAGCTACATTCATGTCCTTCACTCAAACCTAATCCCCCTTTTTCCTTAGGTTTACATATAGCATCCCAAGAAATATAATGTATCTTCTTCTCTAAAGATGGACCAGACCATAAAAATTTTGAAAAGATAGATTTCACTTTTGTTATAAGATTACTTGGAAGGGCAAAAATATCTGACCAATAAATATAGCACCCTTGTAACACTGATGAGATCAACTGAAACCTTCCAGCATAGGAGAGAAATCTTGCTTTCCATCCTTCTAGTTTTTTCCTGATCAGATCCAGAATAGGGTTGCAGTCTCCTATAGTAAGCTTTCCTGCAATAAGAGGGACTCCAAGATACCTAATTGGTAACTTGGTTTCCTTAAAACCCGTTAATTCTAATAGTTGCATACTGCTAGCTTGAGTAAGGCCCCCTAAAACAATAGAGGACTTAGCCCTATTGAGATGCAGCCTAGAGAAGGATGCAAACTCCTCTAGAGTCCTCAAACTTGCTGTGACAAAGTCACCAACAACCTTTACAAAGATCATAAGATCATCTGTAAAGATAAGATGGGAGAGTTGCACTACTTTACATCTAGGAATGAGAATGATTTTCCCATCCACTACAAGCTTTCTCATAACTTCAGAGAAACCCTCCATTGCAGTAGGGTGAGCTCTTCTCTATTCAATGCCTCTAACAATATCATTGCAAATGAGAATATTATCAGCAATAGATCTCCCTTTAATAAATGTTGATTGGTTCTCACTAACCAGACCCCCAATCACTCCTTGCAATCTATTTGAAATTATTTTTGTAATAATCTTGTAAATGAGGTTACACAATGCTATAGGCCTAAATCCAACAAATGTAGCCACCTGACCTGTCTTAGGAATCAGACTAATGAAAGTAGCATTAATGGAAGATGTCATACTTGAATTTTTGAAAAACCGCTTAACAGCTAGAGTAAGTTCTTCCCTACTATCTCCCAAGAGTGCTTGTAAAAACTTGCCCCAAATCCATCAGGACCAGGAGCCTTTGAATTCTTCATGGCAAACACTACCTTCCTTATCTCATCATTAGATACACTTCTTTCAAGCGTCTCTTGCTGGTCAGTTGTAAGGGTGTCATGCAAAGGGATATTATTAGGACAAAATCCCACATCCTCCTGATCAACCCCAAATAGAGCCTGATAAAATTTAGTAGCCTCCTTCTTTATCAGACATGGATCATCCACTACAACTCCATCCCTTCTCTCAATTTCTAAAATATTGTTTCTATACTGCCTTCCTCTCATTGCCTTATGAAAAAACTTATTATTTCCATCCCCTAACTGCAACCACTTTACTCTTGACTTTTCTTTAAGGAAGCTCTCCTCTACCTTCAAAGCTTCCCATAACTTCTTTTTTGCCTCTTTTTCTTGACTTTCCAAGTTATCATCCCCATGATAGGTTGACAATCGACCTTGTATGTCAGATAAATCAGCTTCAGCCTCTTTTACTGTCTTGAATACATCACCAAAGTGTTCCTTATTCCAACCTCTTAACTCCTTCTTAACATTTCTCAACTTAGCAGCAAACCTAAGCATAGGATTCAAATGATTTTTTATTGGCAATTCCCACCCCCTTTTAACAACATCATTAAAATCCTTATGCTCAGTCCAAGATTTAAAAAACCTAAAAGGTTTAGGCCCAAAGTTCCTCTCCTCCAAGATATTCAATAAAATAGGACTGTGATCTGAGATTCCAATACACAAAAACGAAGCTTCTGAACACTTAAATTGTTCAATCCATTCATTATTGCACAAAACCCAATCCAACTTATAGCTCACCCTCCCAACACCCCCTTTCCCATTACTCCAAGTGAACAAGTGCCCTTTCCACTTCAAATCAAAGATTTCAGCATCAAATAAATATTTGTTAAATTCTTCCATAGGTCCA
>NC_056568.1:5484505-5495822 GCF_013358625.1 Macadamia integrifolia | reverse complement strand
CCAAAGCCACAACCAACATAGCCCATCCACATTTCTGTTAGGGTGCAATCGAACGTGTAGGGCTCGTCCACAGACCCCCCTCCACCTCCTGGGGGTGTGGACGGCATCAACACCACCTCCAGCCTAGGGCTCCTTTCTGTTTCTCCCTCGAACCTCCCCATCCCCTTGAAGCCCTACCCAAGGGTCAACTATGCTTCTATCACACCTTATTATCCCCTTAAGGCCCTACTGTAGTCTTGTGGAATTAAACAACTGTCCTCTTTTTACTCTGCCTTGTCTGTTTTTGGAGCACAACCTCCATTCCCTCTCCTTGGTTTTTATCCACTTTGCTCATGACTATTTTTATCATTATCGGGTTGATTGGATGAACTTGTCTTTGGATCTGATTGAGGGTCCATCTACACTTGATTCTTGACTTCACCTCTAGTATTCCGAGAGAAATAAATGAATACCGGTGGTTTCGTATGAAATGAATCCTATATTCTGCTGCTTCAGCAATACTAACCTAGGATTCATAGTTGTCACAGCACCAAGGCGAACCAAAGGCGGTGGAGGGTTGTATAAGCGCTTAGACGAAAAAGGCGTGTATAAGCGCTTAGATGAAAAAGGCGCCTGCCTTAAGCCGAACAAGGCGACCAAATGTTATTTTTTATTTTTCCTATTTTCTAATATTATATAGTAAGCTATATATATCTTTGATCATAAAAAATCAACATTAAGCCACATCAAGTCATTAAAAATTAACATTTAGCCACATCAAATCATAAAAAATCAAGTCACATTAAGTTATAATAATCAACATTTTGAGAAATGCTCTTATTCTATAATAAGTTTCACTGGTCAAATGATTTTATTTTTACATGAGACTTTTTATATTATGTATAACATAAAACCAGCTTTCCAACTAGTCTAAGATTACTTAAACCTGAGTTGTAATACCGGACTTTTGGTTTTTAGCAATGTTTTAACATGATAGAATTTATAAAATTTTCATAATTGAGAAAAACCCTAGCATTTAAAAGTTGAAAATCGTCCATATAACCAAAATCCAGTTTTTGTTCTTGGATTGGGGGGTTAAGTTCTTATCCTTTTAGAATTTGATTTTTAAACTATTTTTATTGGATTCAAATAGGGGGTATTTGTTTCTTTATGAATATATCTTAAGTAAACATTTACTTAAATGATATTTGACATAAATAAGTGTCAAAACACAAAGCGACATGCAGTACAACAAGGCGACTATCACTTAGGCCCAGGCAAACCGCCTGGATGCCAAGTTGTCGCCTTGGTGACGCCTAGGCGACGCCTTGACAACTATGCTAGGATTTTCCCATTCCTTTGATTTCACCTGTTAATATTCTTATATTCTTCCTTCAATCCTGCCTCATTGGTCAGTTCTTTAATTCAGTTTATAAAATAATGAATCTCCCATGATAGTTGAACATTATTAAATTAAAGAATTGAAAGAAAATAAAATATTGCCAGCAAAGGATTGCCTGCCACCTATTGGTACTCTTCTTAGCTGTCTGCTCTGTGCCCACCTTTGATTTCACCACTGATCTTCAGTGCACTATTCTATCTGTAATACAAGAGGGCCCTTTCTAGCTTCTTGCACGATCATTGTTCAACCCTACTGATGCAGAGCGCTTTGACCGCCTGCAGGTGATGGGCCCACTAATAGAGAAACAGTCGGCATAAATTGGGAGTGTCAATATTTTGTGGGGCTGAGATGAAATTCTATAATTTGCAAATGATATGGAAACAGATGAAAGCAAAACTTACTGGAAAGAGTAGTAAAACAATTGAAAATAGCTGCATCTGTATTCATAGCTTTAAGTTTAGTCAAACTAAGCAAACTGAACTGATTGACTGGATTGATTAGGTGCTGGAACTGTTGTTGCTACCATAATAGTAACTGCAAGAAGGTGGTCTGGCGATCACACTGTTGGAAGAGAACCATTCTCTTAACCCATTAAAAACCATAGCCATATTTTTGGTCCTAATTCTAATCTAAATCAAAATATGATCCAAAGGTTTAAACTTTAAATTGTTAAATTAAAAAAATAAAAAGATGATGAAAGTTAGTCCTACTACTTAAATTCATAGTCATACACATGGTTGTCATGGCAACCCAAGTTGGTGGACAGGTGTCCTGTCACGTAGGTGACATAGGCTGCTAGGCATGCATACTATGCAGAACGATTGTCGCAGGAGCCACCAGAAGCAGAGAAGGGTTTGGGTTGCTCACAGAGTCGCAGTCCACAGTCTGCAGTTCGAACCTCTTCAGCTCTGCTCTTCTCCCCTTCTTTTCTTTCTCTTCCCTTGTTTTGCTTTGTGCTATTTTTTTTTTCTGATAAACATGTATGATCCCATGCGTGATAAGTGTACATAAACTATAAACTATGTAAACAATCAAAAAGTCAGAAAGGACATCAATTTTGTATAACACAAGAAATAGGAACACTATACACAAAGGCATCCCCCTAGGTCACAAGCCTGACCAAGGAGATGCCTTAGCGACCAATGTGGGTGCTTTTGTGCAAATAGAAAGGCATGAGCAGGCCTTGTGTCTGTACAACACCTTGGTTCTGCTTGGGCGATGCCTAGGCGAATTCTAATCATTTACTATGACTAGGTCTGACAAAACTAATTAAATTTGATTCAAATAAGCTCCAAGTTGTTGAACTCATATTGTCATTTGGGGGGGGGGGTGAATCAGTGACGCAAGGTCTCACAAAAATGTTCTCCACTTGAGGGGATCTGACACAGTTGAGTAGGCACTCATTCACACAATCATACAAACCACTAGAGCAAACCAAATATACGTGGTTTACCAAGATGGCTATGTCAAATGGTGCAAACGGCTACTTGGGCTACAACCCAAATCTAGCCGGGGTATAATGCACAATAAATTGTTTGGCACACCCACCGCACGGAGTGCCAACTGGATAACTTGCGATGATGCAGTCAAAACGGCAAATGCAAATGCAAATGCCTACAATATGGTCAGAATATTTACTATGACATTTTATCGAACACCTTGTCTAAAGCACATACATATAGGTGAATATAAATAGGGAGATTACCTACAATCAATGTTGTATTTCCTTATCTTCCTCCACTCACAAGCTTCACCTCCACACATACAGAGCTCCAATCAATGTTCTTGAACGAGTAGAACCCTCCTTGTGTCCTTCCTCACAAAAGCTAGGTTTGTTGGTAGCTCTTCTTCTCCTCTTCCCACAACCCTTGCTGCTCTCTTGATGAACTTGAAGAATCCTTCACAAATGATGCGAGATCAATTAATGGCAATCTTCTCGGGTTTTTGTTCTTGGAGTCTCTGCTCTTCTCTCTTCTCTTGAGTGGGTATTCTTCCTCTAAAATCTGTATGCCCTTTTCCCTCTTCTATATGTGAAAAAAAAACTTAATAAGGAATAGGACACGTGCAGCCTCAGTCGACCTTGGATAGACTCTGGTCCATGCAAAAAGCAACAAAAAAACCTCAATTTTATATTCAAAATATCAACTAAATCAATGGGGATGCCATAGTTTATTTATGGACTCTTTAAAGACGAGATGATTCTAAAAGTATTCCTAATCGGATTTCTAATCTGAAAAAAATATTCAGACAACAAAGAGGACTTAAACCAACCTGCCTCCAGCTTAGATGGATGGCTAAACCTCTAAACTCTATTACTTAATGACTAAACAACTCACAGAACCTGTATCTATGGATAGATAATGACCTTCAAATAGAATCATGCCTATCCAACCAAGTTATGGCCTCATGGGCTGCATCACAGCAATACTAAAATAAGTAAAACTGTATTTAGTATACTTAAGAATTTTGGGCTTACTAAAAATGGTAAAATTTGGGATTTATATTACAATAGAAGGTAAAGATTGGATTGCTAAAAACAGCAAATCAACAAAGATATACCATAAAGATTCCTAGATTCCCCCCCATCCCTGCCCAAAAATAAAAAAGAAGCTTTCGCATCACCTACCTGGGCAGCAGAAGCTGGAGGTTTATTGCAAAGTATTCTGGTTCAATCAATGTTTACTATCTTCCCAAAAATAAAAATGTTTACCATCCTTCTTTGCACTTAAAATTTCGAAGTGCTTGGTCTTATTGAAATATCTATCATCTTTAATGTCCTACAATGGCTTTTCACGTAGGAGAGTTTTGATGACCTGGAATTCTCATGCTTTATGTCTAAATCATTTGCTGTATGCCTGTGGAAGGTTGCTTTAACCACAGTTTTAAATTCTAAGAGCTGATTGGTGTTCAAAATATGTCGGAGTGGCGATGATTCTGAGAACAACTTCCTGAATATAATATTTGATGTTTCTTCTGTGGCATGACTTTTTTCTCAAATATCATTTATTAGGATTATCATATAAAATTGAAATTGAACATGGATCCTGATCTTTGCAGAGCTGAAGAGCTGGAGACAGCACTAATGGAGATGGTCAAGCAGGATAATCGGCGGCAACTAAGTGCAAAGGTATATCTGAAGCATGTTCAGATGAGATAATTATTGGTCCTATGTTCAATGTTCCAGTTTATAGGTCATCATGTTAAATTTGGAAGAACCATGTAGTCTCTTGCCTAAATCCTAGAAACACAGCATGATTCCACTTGACATTTCTGTCTGTTCGTACATTTGTCTTGCTGTGCATATTTATGTAGACTTCATTAAGCTCTTTGGACATGTTTTGGGCCCTTTGGCCATCTTTAGCTCCAAGTACTTTTCTTCACAAGTACATTATTATACTTCCTGGAAAATACATTAAATGTATTGAAGTGTCCCATCCTGGCTGGTCAATGGACATGAGGCTGACAATCACTTTAAATGTAGGAGCAAGCTAAGTTAATTTTGCTGGCTGGCTAACAGCCATGTCAACTGCTCTGGTTTAATTGGGGCATGGACCTGCATAAAAATCAGTCAATTTGATCATGGGAGCTACAAGGGTTTAGAGGCTGGCTGTAGTAAATAAACTAGATTTTGGTGTTTAAATGATGGCAGAAACAGATGGTTCATTGATAGTTTTACATTTTTTATAATCATAAGGGTTGAAGGTGTAGAAGGATTTTGGTTCTGTAATGTGTTCCTGAAATGGATAAAAGGCACTGGCCATGGCGCAGGTACAGTTTTAGAGGAATTGAACTGAATTTTGAATAGATTAAAGGTAGCCAACTGCTATCTAGTGTTTCTATGGGTTTATTGTTGGAATGAGGTGAAAGCTTGATGTATTGTTGAAATTGGTATCTGGAATGGTTGGAGTTTCTGATTGTAGTTTATGAGGAAACAGGAATGAATCTGGTGGTGGTGCCTCCAGGGGGGGGGGGGTAGGTAGACTAAACCCTTGGTTCAGAATTACCAATACAGGATCACAAGTAACCCTAAAACCATGGTTCTAAATCTTGGCAGGTTTCGGAAGTTTTGGCCAAAATTTTGACCGGAATTGAATGGCGAGTTTTTTTATTTTACCCCCAATTCTAAGTGCAGAAATGGGTTATGCCAAGTTTTGGTAGTTTCAGCCCAACCCTGAGATTTTGAACCTTGCCTAAAACTACTAGTATAACAAAACCCCCAAACACTGCAACGTTTCAATGGTTGGGTTGAAGCCAATAAGCAAATAACCAAATCTAGAAACAAAAGTGGACAGATTTGGGAGATTTTAATATTCTATAACCTGGAAGATCCAAGTTTTGATCTGCCTGAAACCCTGGTCGAATGCCTCTTTTAGGAAGACCTTTGACACCTCAAAAGAGGGTGATGATCTGCTGACCAGATCTCTGATGACATCTTCATTCGATCTCATCAACTTAACGCCCAAAATAGGTCTGCCGCAAGGTTTTGCTGGTGGTTATTTTGCTGGGATTTTAATGCCTCAAACGATAGTATTGAACCAGCAATAACAGTAGAATAAAACACTTCAAATCTTTATATCAAAAAATCCTCCAAGAAGCTTGAAAAATAACAGAAGAAATCAATACTTGAAGGAAAACTGAGCATATAGAGAGGAGGAATGTGACCTATAGTTTCCCACCACTAACCTTGAATCGCACCCTTTACTGATTCTCACAGCAGCTCCATTGAAGAAGACAAGTTTTTCTTTCATTTATAGATTTTGGGGAGCTCTGGGCTCTTACAAGTTTTAAATGAAACTTAGTAGAAATTGGGTTTCCTAATAGGAAACTGAAAGGCAGTAATAGACCTGTTAGGAAACTGAAATTAAAAACAAAAAAGGGGCTCTCCAATGTGGGGGAGTTCTATTACAACTTAACTCCTAGTTGATAGCTAACAAAAAGAACTTGAAACAAAGGAAATAACTACCCCACGATGTGTCTGGTGGACCCAGCCGGCAGCTACTTAAAACAGGCAACTAAGCCCTGTTTGGCAGAACGTAAGAATGGCCTCTTAAGGCCTGTTTGTCTTTATGCTTCTGTCAGGATGATGTTATAAACTCCCCTGCTTCAGAATCAGCAAACATAGTGAGTGAAAATTGAAAAATAGGAGAAGAAATAACTTGCTCAAATCAGTCTAGTACAACTTTCAGAATCCTTCCTTGGTTATGAAAATATTGAACCTGCTACGGGATTTTGGTAGAACTACCCATAAAGCAAGCAAAATATATCCATTAATTTATGATAAAGAAGTATTGGAAAGCGTAAATAAAGGTCCTGCACATTATGGATTTCTTGTGCATCAATTCTAACTTCTACTTTATGACTTAACTATGTAAATGATCTTGAGACAACTCAGTACCATGTTTTGAAAATGATTTACAATACAAAAATGGAGTGAGAAATAATATAAATTCGCGAAATCTAATTCTGTTAACAAATGAAATATGTTATGAACAAAGAGGATCCCTGTTGAATTGCCTGTGTAGAATCTGAATAACTCAGTACCTGTCATCTTAGTTCAGTGGACAATCATTTCAAAAATCTCCTCCCATTATTGAATTTTGCAAGGGCGAGCTTGTGCTCATCCAAAGTGCTAGTGAAGGCTTTACCACCCTCCCACCAGGAGCCCCCTCTTCTGGTTGCAAACACGGATGACCCTTTAGATGCTTCCTAATAATTCAATCTCTTGCACACCTGCTATGCAGGAAGTCCTGTAAGATTATATCAGAGGTGCAGCGCGTAGAGTAAAATAAAATTTTAATATGTACAGTGAAGTAAGCCGAAAAAAGAAAGAAAATATGAAAGAGAATTTTCAGTGCAGTGTTTGGAAATGAAGTTTATGTAGAGTGGCATGATAAACATGTGTGGACAACACATAGAAATTAGGAGTTGTAAAATTTTCAGTTGTATTATTGCAGAAAGTGAACATCATTTGAAGTAAAATATTACCCAATAAGAAAACAAAAGTGTAGGGGCCTCATAACAATATGCATTACAACTAAGCATATGGAAATTGATAAAAAATTTAATATATATATATATACATATATATTTACTCAAATCTCATTTTCACCTATCTCATTTTACTTTACTGATAAAAGTTTTTTACTTCACTACACATCCAGCCAAACAGGGCCTTACAATGTGGTATCATTTGGCTAACTATTTATCAAGTTAATGAATTTCCTGATTTATTGGCTATCTATGTCAGATACCCATGGTCTAGGGTTCTTCTAATCCGATACTTCATGTTTTAGTTTCATCTTTTGATGTTTTTATGATATTGGAAGCTGATTACAGGTATATTGATTGAATGAGAATACTACTGAAATAATGTCACATAATTTCTCTGATATTCAATTATTATGGAGGCTATTTTGAGCTAGATGAGAGCCGATGTGTCCATTCTGATCATTCAGTAGATGGGGGTCCCAAAGGATCCCAATACAAAATTTCATGGCTCAACTCAACTACACTGCTTGTATTTGACTCTCCATTGTATTTTCAGCTGTCAATCATTTTTCAGGTTGTTAACTTTCACTGCTTTTCAAAGCTTTCTTCTGCCATTGGCAAAGTGCCTTTGGGCTGACGTGGACATGTATACAGAGTTTGAGCACCTACAAATTGCTATGTGGCAGATTTGACCCAGCTTAGGGAATAGTGTCTGAGCATTGGCTGCCATGCATCTTAATCATCTCAGAACTGTGTTCAAGTGATTTCTTTGGTTTAAATCATATGTTTAGAATCGTTGCTCATTTTTTCATTTTACTATTGAGGACCCATGTTTGACCTCTTCATTACGTTTTCTTTCCATGGTTTGGATTGTTAAGAGGATGTTGATTTTTTTTGGAAAACAACTTACTGGCCCTTTTTCCAAGAAAAGATATTCTAATCTGGAATGGTGCCATTCTGTGCAGTTGTTGATTCTTTTCTCGCTTATCAGAAAATCTCATTTATTTTTATTGCATAGAAGATCAGAGTATCAATTTTCTTCTGTACAGGTCGAACAGTTGGAGCAAGAGGTAGCTGAACTACGGCAGGCACTTGCAGATAAGCAGGAACAAGAACGTGCGATGCTTCAGGTTTTGATTCTTCCTCGTGTCTGTTGTCCATTTGTGTACGATGTTACATAGATGCAAGGAGCCATTTGAATTTGGATTCAATTATAGGACTCGCTCAACATCCCTTTTTTACTCGTTTTGTGTTGGTATTTTCTTTCGATTTCCGTGGTTTAAAATACACCAAGAAGAAAACTTGAATGACGCTCAAATGTTGCCTGGTGAATTTGTTTTGTGCATTCTAAACTCCTTTCCCTTTCTGGCAACTAAAGAATTATCTTTTCCTTTTTCAGTTGTCTTGTCCAGCTCTAAGCCTATTTGCTAATTTTCAGAGTCAATTCACTATTGAATCAAATTTTGACACAGGTCCTAATGCGGGTGGAGCAAGAACAAAAGGTGACTGAAGATGCTCGTAGATTTGCTGAACAAGATGCAGCTGCTCAGAGATATGCTGCTAATGTCCTTCAGGTTCCTTTTTCTTTTATGTACTGGTGGCGTTTACCATGTGAATTTATGTGCTTATCATGGGAGGGATTTACCTGCATAACTCTGATTAAAAGGGATGATGAAACTTATGCTATTTTTCACAGATTTTTGGAAATACTATCTCATATTCCGTAGAGAAAATAAGACAAGTTTTTAAAGTAAAAACTCAAGCAGTTGCATGTTATTAAAATGGTGCATAAATCTTTTAGTTTTCTTTGAACTGTAGCTTGTCTAATGAACCTTTCATAATAATGGAGATATGGAAATGGACAACAAGATAGGAAGTATCTATTTTCAGTTTATGGTAGTTGATGTAGGATGGACAAGGAAGAATCCTACGGAAAGGACATATTGAGATAAGTTGGCTTGGGGAAAATTTTGGCAATTCTGAACATGTTCCCTTTAAATATTGGCCCACCCTGCCGAGCTTCCAAGGGACTTGTCCATGTCGTAAGCTAATCAGACCTGAACCTGGCGAATGTTGGCCTTAGGAACTTTTTCTACGCTGGACAAAAAAAACCCTAACCAATTGGGTGATCAGGAAGGTGTTGGGTTTGATCTGCCACATTGTCATCCCTATATATTATAGAAGTAGCAGGCTACATGTGAGTAATGAGGCAATGTATTTCTTAGCCTCTTAGGGGGGAGAATACACGGGAAAGGAGAAGAGTGTAAAGAAAAAGAGAGGGTGAAAGAGGTAATGCTATATGATCTTTCTAACCAACAACAGAAGTTATAGTGTTTGAAATAAAATTTTAGAGTGAGAGTTGGGTTTAAAATCAGACAGTGATCTTGTGAATGAGGTTTTCTGAGAAACTGGTGAAGTGAGAACTCTGGTAGAAAAAAGAACATGAAAAGGAATGTCAAGATTAGTGAAGATAAATTTCCATACATGTTAAGAGAGCCTTGCTACAATTAAAATTTTCTTAATCTCCAATTATGTGCATGTTCTTCACCAAAAGGGAAAACAGAAAAAATATTTCAATGTTTCAGAGTTGCTACACTATATTTAAGTTCTCATGAATACTCCACCTAAAATTAGAAATCCCAAATACTGTAAATTACCCTTCTCATCCATGTATTTTAAATAGCAAGAATAGAAGAGAACTAAATTGACCTAGAAAAGTAGAATCAGATGTATTACTAGTAAATAATAGATCTACTAAAAATATAGAGTTAACATTCGACCCTAAGTGCCCTCAAGGAAGACCATGGTTATAATATTAACTCAATAAAAAGAAACAAAATTGTCCCCTTTTTTATGACATTTGAAGATAGCCTCAAAGTAGATCCATGATTGCTAAGTCTTTTTTGCTTCCCTGGTTACTCATCAGTAATTCTGTTTCTTGGTCACAAATGATTTCAGTGCTGTCCACAATGCTCCTGCTTGCAAATTCATTAATGTTTGTTTTTCTTTCCAATCTATAATTTTAAGCATGACAACCATTGTTTCTTCTTCCATTTCCCTTGTAGCTGTATACCAAGAGATGCTTAGCCTTGTTGTTCTTTGTTCATGGTTTCCATTTGTAGTTTGCTAGGGTTCTGTGGCTTCAAGTCCTCCAGCACTCCAGCTGTACCAAACCGAGATTTCCAGACACAGTGTCTTCTATAATATTCTGCTCTTTATGTTTTATCCGGTCTTACAAGAGTCAGACGGATTGCAGGAAAAATATGAAGGGGCCATGGCGTCACTTGCACAAATGGAGAAGCGGGCAATTATGGCAGAAACAATGCTAGAAGCTACCTTGCAATATCAATCTGGCCAAGTTAAAGCACAATCTCCTAGGTACTTACAATGTGAATATATTATGCTCTGTATCTGATGTAGATACAATTGCACTTACCTGGTTGGACCAACAGGACCCGTTGTGGAAGCCAAGGGCCAAGAAGAACCGGTCCAGCCCAGGTTTTTGGTCCAACAAGGGCTGGTAGTAGTTAGTTTACATTATGCCTTTTATTTGTCTTTGAGTAGGATACGTAGGAGGTAGAGAAGTAGGTTTCAGTTTTGGAGTCTAAGTAGGAGTATTTTATTTTCCCTTTATATACTTGCATAACTCAATGTTTGATTTTTAGAGTGAATTTAATTTAATAGAATTTAGATTAGTGAATTTGTGTGTTGCTGTGATCCCTTCCCCCTCTTTATGCAATTTTCCCTCTCTTCCCCAAGGCTGCTCCATCAATTTGGTATCAAAGCTAAAGGTCCTCATTCCACATTCCATCTTCTTCCCTTCCATATTCTCTGTTTCGGTTCCACGAGACAAAAAAAAAAAAAAAAAAAAAATCGATTCTGTCTTCTCTGTGGGCAGAATTGACCCCTTCTGTACCAACCCCCTTCTTTCTCCCAACTTTCTCTGAT
>NC_056568.1:5466726-5484485 GCF_013358625.1 Macadamia integrifolia | reverse complement strand
CACAAGAAGAAAAGAAGAAGAGGAGTAGAGAAGAAAAGAATAAAAGAAGAAGAGAAAGAAGAAAGAAGTTCAGAAAAAAAAAAAAGAACAGAAGAAGAAGTTCAGAAGAGAAGAGTGACGAGAAGAAGAAGAGAAGGCGAGAAAAGCAAGAGGAACATACCTGGTTCGATCGATCAAACTATTCCGCCTTCTTCTCCGTCTAGTTCCGTCTCCAAGAAGGAGAAAACCTTTTGTCGGTAATCCAAATCTCCAACCCTTTATTCCTTTTTATTTCTCATTCCTAATTCCTCTATTTCAGAATTACCCTTTTATTATCTCTTATTTTCTGAACTACCCTTCCCATTATCCTTAATTCCCTTTTATCTCATAATTTTCCTTATTTTCAGTTAGAACCCTGCCCCACATTATATTTCTTTTACACCTTCTTAGATTGCTGTCCCATAATTTCGTGTTTCAAGTTGTTAAAAAAAAAAAGTGAGGTAATTACCATTCTGCCATTCTCCTTTAAGTTTCCATCTATTTGCTATTTTACCATCATATTCAAGTGTAATTTTGCTCATCTCCACCATGGTAGCCAATAGTGAAGTTGTTCAACAGCTGAACTCCTATAAGGGAGAAAATGATGCAAAAATTGAAGCTATTATGACAATGATAGAATCCATGAAAGCTTCTATTGATTGTTCGGTGGCAGCAGATAAAGGAAAAATCACATTCAATCTGGGGATTCTTCCAACATCATTCCACAGGATCCACCACCACATCATACACCACCGCCACCACCTGCACCACCATATGGAACTGGCATATATGATGATGGAGCAGAAAGCAACAAGGTTAGATGTCCTTGATTTTAATAGAGATAATAATCTAGAACTGTACCTTGACTAGATTCACAGCTTAGAAACATTCTTTAGATGGTACAGGTTGACTGAGGCCCGAAAGATCCTATTTGCAGAGGCCAAATTGAAAGGCACGGCCCGAATCTGGTGGATCAAGCAACAACAGAACTGAACCCGAGGCATTGGTTTGGTCACTACTTAGGCTGAAATGCACGAAGTCATGAACCGGATATTCTTACCTTCTGATTACAAGCAACGAATGCATCTTATGTTTGCACAGTTGAAACAGGAGAATTTGACCGTTGAAGAGTATATTGCTAGATTTTATTATTTGGCCACTCATTCTGATTTTGAGTGGGATGAAGAAGTATTGGTGGCACAATTTCGCAATGGTTTGCACCCCCAACTTAGTGTTGCCCTTGCCTCTAGCCGACTGCCCACAATGGAAGATGCCGTACAGGTAGCATATTAGGTTGAGGAAAGTCTGAAACGCCCATACAATCGGAGGCCATTTACAGATGATTTTCCTAGAGTTCCTAGTTCTATTCAGCCACAGTCATCTACACAGGAAAAGTCAATTAGCAGACCACAGGCTAGTGCTTCATCTATGACATCTTCACGACCTAATCAGCCATACTCCTCACCTCAGCGTGGTTATGACAGGAACTTAGTATTTCCAAAGGAGGCTATTCAATGTTTCTCATGCAAGGGGTACGGGCATAGAGCTAATCAATGTCCTAACCGGTTGTTAGCCTACATCGACAAGGACAATTTTATACCCTATGCATAAGAAGAGCAACCGAAAACAGGAACAGTAAATCTGGAGGCTGAATGCGATCATGATCCTAATGAGATTAATGATGGTGACAATGATGGTGAGCCTCAACCGTTCTATGTGATCCGTCCTCTTTTGACTACATAGAAGATTCCTGAAGAGGACGATTGGCGCCGTAACCATATCTTTCAGACTAGGGTGCAATGCAATGATAGCTTGTGTAATATGGTGATTGACCCCGACAGTTGTAACAATGTTGTTGCTGAAGATGTTCGCAAGTTGGGACTGAAAACTGAGCCTCATCCAAATCCCCTACAAGGTTGGATGGGTGAACAACAATAATTTGAAAATTCATGAAAGGTGTTTGTTCATGTATTCCATTGGTGGACTGATTGATCAGGTTCAGTGTGATGTTCTCCCTCTGAAAGTCTATCACATTCTTTTAGGGCGCCCATGGTTATTCGACAAGAAAGCCAAGCACTGTGGATATGAGAATACATACTCTTTTCAGCGTGGTGGCCTGGAGATGAGTTCCTTCCAGCAAAAGATCTTCCCCCTCTCAAGCTTAAGAAGACAGTTAGTACTTTTCTCATCAAGCATATTGACTCTGACGGCATTCTTGGACCTCATCCAAACTTGACGGAGTCGAGTTCTTTAGAGCTGATGTAGATACAGTTGCACTTACCTGGTTGGACTAGCAGAACCGGTTGTGGAAGCCAAGGGCCAAGAAGAACCAGTCTAGCCTAGGTTTTTGGTCCAACAAGGGCTGGCTGTAGTTAGTTTTACATTATGTCTTTTATTTTTCTTTGAGTAGGATACGTAGGAGGTAGAGAAGTAGGTTTCAGTTTTGGAGTCTAAGTAGGAGTGTTTTATTTTCCCTTTATATACTTGCATAACTCAATGTTTGATTTTTAGAGTGAATTTAGTTGAATAGAATTTAGATTAGTGAATTTGTGCCTTGCTGTGATCCCTTTCCCCTCTTTATGCGATTTTCCCTCTCTTCCCTAAGGCTACTCCATCAGTATCTCTGATGACTCTTGATGTCTGTGAACATTGAGAGAAACCTATTTTTTTCTTGAAATGAAAATTGATTTTACTTCTCACTGTTTGTTTCTTTATGGGCGTGGATCACATTTGTTCTTGGTTTAGACCTCAGCTACTGAAGTGCTATATGGGAAAGAAAGGGAAAAGAAAAAGGGAATAAATTGGAAAAACTTTAGTACTGCTGTTCTTCCTCTGAAATCATGTCATAGAATTGCTGCTTATTGATGGTTGTATGTGTTGTAGATCGGTGCAGCAGGATTCTTCAGCAGTCCGAGTTACTCAGGAGCCTACACAGGACATGCCCACAAGAAAAGTCAGTTTGCTGTCTAGACCATTTGGACTCGGCTGGCGTGATTGGAACAAGGTAAGAATATTATATATTTTTTTAAATACTATATATATATTTTCCATCTAAATCTTTGGGTGACTTAACAGTATAGACTATATGAACTATAAAAGAACATAGACCATAAACAATGGTTTGTTGAATTGTAATGTGGCAGGCTAAGGGTATTTCTTCATCTCTGCCACATTGCGAATAATGTGGCAAAGCAGCAAATTTTGGCCATGTTCCATATAGATTTTAAATTTTTTGGAAAAATTCATGTTTTCTTGATGTTCTCTCTGTGCTTTTTTTTCTTCTGTCTCTCTTGTTGAACAATTTCTTTGTTCTCATTCCTCTCTCTGTCGAACAATTTCGTTGTTCTCATTCCTCATTGACTCCGGTCTCCCCTTATCAGACCCCTCGGTCAATTCCGGATCTCTCTCTCTCTCCTTGCCTTGCCTTGCAATTTCTCTAGGCTTCATTCTCTCCTTCCCCTTATCCCCTCTTCGACTTACCCCATCCGAGAGAGGTTTACAAGTAAAATATATATTTAATATATTTTTTAGCTAAATAACTAATATATTATTGACTAGGCAATCCACTCAGGAAGTAAATTTTATGTGGGTAATGTTTGACATCATCTTTTAGCCGTATTCCAACACTTACCCTCATCCTAATATTTGTTTACTTGTATTTTTATTGAATGGAACAGGGAAAATTGAGCAATCCTGAGGAGCCAAGTGAAGGCAATTCCAACGAGTCAGAACAGAGTCCAGTTACACCGCACAAGGACATGAATGACCCACAAGAGCAAGAAAAATAGGATGCGATTAAGGATGATCAATTTGAGAGTATTCTGGGAGCTCCCCAATTTGCTCTCTTTCCACCCAGCTATAATGTTCTCATATCCTAAATGATTGTACTGTGGAAATTTTCCATGCATGAGCTTGTATAATACACCTATCCTTTTTAGGTATGAGAGCTATCCTCCTGTATCAATATCAATCCGTAGAGCTAAAAAATTTAGTCTCTGGTAGTAATTTGTTAGGCAGAATCAATGTAGTGGTGTGGCTCATTATTTGTTGTTCATTTATTACTAATAATAGATGAGAAAAATGAACTTTAATCATTTTTTCCCCCTTTTCTGTGCTTGTCTTCCTCATCATGTTTCTATTTCTATGTTTGAAAGCCATGAAAAGAAAAAGAAAAAGAAAAAAAAAAATTTTATGTACTTATTGTATTATTTTCTTTTCTTGGCTACAAACATAGCCTAAGCGTTTGGACTTTATCTGTTAAAACATAATTCTTGTGTCATGACTATAATCGGTAAAATATCTCAGCTTGTATTATAGAGAAGCCAAAGTGCCAAGCAGCCGCGACCTTCGAAGTCCAATCAAATGTGGGACTCGAGTTGGAATCAACCCAGAAACCCTTGAATCGGCCTCTCAGATCTTAAACCCATAAATCTGGTCTCGAAAACTAGCCACTCCAGAATCTGAATTGATTTGGCCGATCGGATTGCCCATATGTTCCAATTTCAGAGTATAAACATGGGTGGTGACGACAGTGTAATATGCTTCTATGAAAGGGAGGTTGTGCTGCACATTAAGGCCTTCTTGGCCCCTGAAGGAAAAAAATCGTCTGTGGAGACTGGCGGGGAGGTCTTCGGCTCCTGACACGTCACTCACCAATCCAACGGCTGAGGATGAAGATATTACATTTGGGTCTCACAGGGTATGGATTTCGGTCTCCTCTCCTTTCCAAACCGAAATACCTTTAGCTTCCATCTGCCATAACCAACATTTCTACAAGTTAATAATGCAAGGCAAAGTTTGTGCCATATGATGGGACTCCTGAAACAGTAAGTCTACTATCAACTCCCAACTCTTAATAACTAAGCCCCAAATACCCTTCCTTCGGTCACGGATGAAAGAAAATTCTGTTCATAATTTAAATTTGGTATAGGTGGTTCAAGCCCCATACTTGGTGACCAATACAGTTGAAATAACTCACTAAATTTGACAAGTGACCTATCCAATAGACAAATAGTTTTACCGTGGTACCAGAAATAAGGCCCATGACCAGAAACCAGAAAAGTTTCTTGGTTATACCCTCTCCAACCCACTCACACCAAAGATGGACCAATGATTAATTACAAGTAAGCTTCAGTAGGTGAATTCAATTGTACAGGTGCAAGGGAACAAAAAAGATAAGGAACTGCATATGTAAAAATCAAATTCAATTAAACTATGGCAGACACGAATGTCTAGATTAACACATAGATACAAGGACCCAAGCTCACATGTACACTGAATGGGGAGGTAAAAATTTGGGTTTTGGGGGTGGGGTTTGACAATTCAAATTCCCAGTAGCTTCAGACAGAACAAGGGTGGGAAAGGCACCTGTTATCTGGGGAGATACAAAATTTGATAAGCAGGAACCACCACATGTGCAGCAGAAAAAAATGCATAGCAGTGAAAGCTCTGATGCACGTGATCAATGATCACAAAACAAAAACATCAGATGGATAACTTCCAAATCAGCAGCCAATTCAGGCAGAGACTGAAATCCACAGAAATCCAATCCAACCATGAAGGAAAACTCAACTTGCTCACAGTGGTTCGAGTCTTAATTAAATCCTCTGGCTTGGTCTCTCTCAGACCCACTACCACCACCACCATTAAGTCTCCTGTCACTGTCCCTTCTTGTTCGAGGAGGAGTAGGTGGGGCCATTCGGAAGCTTTGGACTGGTTGGCTTTCAGGGTCATATGATTGGGAAGCAAGGTAAGTCAGAGCAGTAACCACATCAGCTATGAGAGGACGCATGTTGGGCTGCTCCTGAACACACATTGCAGCAACAGCGAGTGCTTGGTACAAGCCCCTCATGGGATACTGGCCCTGCAGCGTAGGGTCTGCCATTTGTGAGAATTTCCTCCGATCTTTGAACAGTGGTCGTGCCTGCAATCAAACCCCAGAGATAGAACATTTATATGCAAGAAAGCCATCAACTTACAACAAGTACATGTACTTTTTCCTTCTCTTTTATATTTCTCATTACTAATAAAGCGGATTATCCTTGTGCAACAATAACTAGAAATAAGAAACTTATTTGGAAGCATGACCTAATAACACACCCATTTAGCATAGTTCCTTCATCCCCCTCCCCACTATGACAACAGATTGGATTTTGAGCTGGGTCCTATTCGATAAGTTGCTTACTTTTAAGGGTCTGATCCAATCCAATCATGCTCTGATGATCCAACGAGTAAATAGATCGAATCTGATCCAATCAGAGGATCACAAAGACACCCACATTTTCCCTAATAATTTCTGTCAAAATTTTCATTAACCATGTAATTTTTTTTGCAAGAAAAAATTAAACGAATTATAAGTAATATATAATAGGAAAGAGTAGAATTTGAATTAGGATTACTGTCATACAGTGTGGGTGATGCATTAGATAATCTGGATAAAATCAGAATGAATAAACCTAAAATTTTCAATTCTGGAAAGCGTCACAGTTCCCATAAAAAGCAATAAAACTACCAGGAAATTCTTGGTTCACCTTCCTCGTGAATCAAGTTCAACAGTCCTAAGAGCATCACAGGTGATTAGAACTGTAGGACTATTGTAAGCACTTCCAAGTTGAGAAGACATTATAAAAAATATATATATATATATATATTCAAGGAAAAAATAATATGGCTCTTACCCATGCAACCAGATTGTGTTCTCCGGCAGCTTTTGAATTGTCAATTGCTTTCCTGCCTGTGATGATCTCCAAAAGAACAACCCCAAAGCTATAAACATCAGATTTCAGTGTAAGTTGACCTGTCATTGCATACTCTGGGGCACAATATCCATATGTGCCCATCACCCTAGTGGAGACATGGGTCTTATCCCCAACAGGTCCAAGTTTAGCCAAGCCAAAATCAGACAGCTTTGGATAATATCCCTCACCAAGCAATATATTTGAGCATTTTAGATCACGGTATATAACAGGGGGATTCGCCTTATCATGTAAATGCTCCAAGCCCTTCGCTGCGCCAGCTGCTATTTTCATCCTAGTAATCCAGTCAAGTCGTTTCTTATCTGGTGGGAGGTCTGGAAAACAAGTGTATGATATGGATTTTAAAAAGGACACATAATGAAGACTCATCCTTTGGTGTACCAAAAGCATGTAAAAGAGAAGTATCCAAAATAGTTATCATAATGATAGGTTATCCACCCCACCCCCACCAAAAAAAAAAAAAGGGAGAGAGAAGGAAAATTGTGGTCAGGTTTCGCATATATACCATGTAGATGGTCTTCCAAAGATCCCAATGGCATGTATTCATAAACGAGAAGTCTCTGATCTCCATCAGCACAGTACCCAATCAAATTAACAAGGTTAGGATGGTGAAGTAAACTCAACATCAAGACTTCAACAAGGAATTCCCTGTTCCCTTGCAATCCATTACGATCAAGTTGCTTGATTGCCACAACCTACATTCAGAAACACCAAAAATTTATAGGATTAGGATGGATAAAAAAATCAACAACTGTGAGGCAAAGTCCCCATCAAACACTGACAATCACGAGTGATATCAAGAACAGATGACTCCAATAAACTCGGGTACTTCAAAGTTCCAAAAGGAAATTCACCAATGAGGAAAATTTTAGTAATAAGACTACAAGAACAGAAACTCCAGTCTTCTAACTCCAATAATACAGATGATTCAAAGTTACTAAAGGAAATCCACCAAAGAGGGAAATTTAATTAATAAGATTAAGAGAACAGAAATCGTCACAACAAAGCCTATGCATGCAAAACCTGCATAGATGCTCTTTTTTTCTTTTTAAAATCTTATCAAGGTCCAATAAGCCAAACCAACCTGGTTAGTACTCTCCAATCGTCCTTTATAAACTCTACCAAAACCTCCCTCCCCCAGGAGACAATCCGTTCTGAAATTCTTTGTAGCAGCTGCTAATTCACGGAATGGAAATGTCTGCGCTGCAATGTGACTGGATCCTCCAGTCTTTGGAGGCTCCTTCTTCAGATCCAATGAGGGACTTACCTTCAGTTTATCTGCAAAGAGGGGAAAAAGTTGTTTGGAGGGGGTGAATGATACAATAAACTCCTCTAAAGGGAACAGGCAGTGAAAATACCATAATGCACATCACATAAACAAAAGCAGGTTCTGATTTGATCCTAACAACGGGGTAAAAGGAATATTTCCATTAAGCAGCTCAGAGAACATTCAAGGGAACTACACAAAAGACAGTAACGCTGAAGAGTGATTTGAGCTCAGATTTTTCCAATCACCCAAAAGAAACAAAATACCACTAACACAAAATTGTCTGATTAATGGCACCCAATCCATCCCACAATACTTACAATTTTTCTGCTTGGAAAGAACTAGTTCGTTCGTTCTATCATTAGACGAGACAATATTAATTTATCTTGAGAAATAACAAGACATGTAAAAAACAAACAGAAATGGAATCGGTATGTGATATGACCTGCGGGAACTCAACTCCTTAATGCATCGAAACCGAACCCCTCCCCCCCACCCCAGCGGCCCAAAGAGGGAAGAAAGAGGGGGGGGGGAGAAAACGTTGCCTTGCTGGTCGTTTTCTTAATAATAACCGTAAAATTTAGCGAAGAGGAATATAAGCTTCACCAGGAACTGTGTTCCTGGTAACCCATCAAGAAGACGGGAAGAACTGAGACTACCTCTGTCATTTAGAAGGCTAAACCGCTTGTTACATGTCGCCTTAGGCAAGCCCTAACTTGAAACCATGCGACCACAGTTCATAGATGACAATGGCGATATCTGAGACTAATAGAAGAGAGCGTGAGAACCAACAGAACCTAACCCAAAAAAAAAAAAAGAAAAAAAAAAGAAGGAAGAACCTGAAGTTTTATGAAACTAACATTATCAGAAGCCAATGAAAACAAACTCCACACCCTCTGAACAGAAAAATCATCAGTTTCACAACGAAGATTTCAAGAGCTCAACAAAGATACATGTCAAAGCCAATCATCGAAGAACCCATTCCACAGAGAAAGAGAGCGAGACGATTCCAAACTGAATAAACGTAATAACTGTACTCGAGAAACCTCAAGCTAACCCCAGTGGAATCCAAGTAGATCCAAAGAATAATTCAAAACCCTAAATGGGTAACCCCGAGATCATCCAATTACACCCATTTTAATCAGTTCAAAGAGAATCTAGGAGAGAGAATCCCAGAACCCCCTTTTTTTTAGGGGAGAGGGAGAAAATAGATATTCAAGGTTGAACCCCATTAAACTAAAACGATGGGTCTTCAAAATAACAAACAAAAATGATTTCTAAAGAAAATACCTGAAGTGGGTTGGATCTGATCATCTGCCTTCTGTTGCTTCTTCTTCTTCGTTTTCTTCTCCGAATTTCCAGAACAAGGAAACCAGCCCATGGCCGCTCAGCTTCTTGTGTGAGCTTCTCACAGACAGACAGAGAAGATAAACAAAGCAACCAAACCAGATGAGCTAGCGAGCTAACAACTCTAGAGACTGAGAGAGAGCGTTTTGTTTTATATTTAGTAGTATCGTATTCGCTATTAATTAACTTTTCCTAAAAAGTATTTAAATTTCCTTTCCTTAAATGCTTAAACAAATTAGTTTTCTGGGTTCTTGAGTTCATCTTTATCAGTTTTGCTTGGAACATCCAATCCTTTCCCTTTGCTTCCGCGAAAGTCGATCTGACCGAAGCTCTGCTAATAGCCTTGAGAGTGCTTTTCTTAATTGCTTCTTCCATTAAAATACATATTTTCCTTCTACCCTTTTTTAATTTTTATTTTATTTTTTATTTTTCAATTTTAGAATTGGATTTTTCCCTCTTTAGAGTCTAATCCAACTTTAAAAGAAAAAAACCGCGTTATTAAATAAAAGCAGCTGCCCAGTAACTTGAATGAGACATTTATTAAGGAAAGAAGAGATTGACTATGCTTCCATAAAACAGAGGAAAATGAATTAATAAGCCTTCAAATTCAAATATCAACTTCTACCCAGAAGAGAAAAAAAAAATATTTCAAATATGAAATGCCAACTGGCCAAAACTAACCATTTACTGTTGTACTCTGGTTGTATCACACTTCATTCTCCATTCTCCATTGATGATGAGCATGAGAATGGAACACATGGAGTCAACTGAAGGATAAATCAAACCATGAGCTGGATCGGCTTGAAAACCCAATAAGCGGCCTACAGATTCCTCCTACCGGTTCAGTTGGGATTGATCCAAATCGGCTAGAATTGAGAGAGATCGATCGATTCAATTTTTAAATCCCCGATTGTAATCCATTGCCAAAAGGGTTGGTCACCTACTAGAAGGAAGCCTTGTGTCATCACCTTTTCAGTTGGCATACTCAATTATTACTCGTTTGTCTTGAAAAAACACTATTTATAGGGGCTTCAACCTGGGTCTATGATTAATATCATGGAGTCAATAACTTTTTTTTATTAACAAAAAAAAATAAAGAAAATATAAGATGAGAGTGTTGCGTATTGTGCTTGTGATGCATCGTGCACATTCCTACAATCCTTGATATCTTGTATTCTATGCATTAAATAGTCGATTGTTTTCTCGAAACCCCAAGGGTGTAATCGAGTTGGTAAGAGACCTTTACACGAGGAAACGTGTGATTTTGAGTTAAAATCACGAGGCTAGTTAGGCCAAATGCCTAGATACCAAAAAAATAAAAATAAAAAAAGATTGTTTTCGTTTGGTAGACCAAAGGGTTGTTAAAAGCCCATAAGACTTTACATGGGGGATTTCAGAAAATTTATATCCTGGTTTTTTTGTAAATTGCTGCAATGAAATTATTGTGGTTACTATTTTTTTTAGTAAGATTTATTAGGTTTATAGAAATTCTTTGTAAACAGTGAAGGCATGAGAGATAGTGTATGACCCTTTCTTTGCTAACGAAAATTTCTCTCATCTCTTAGTGGAAGTAGGCATCTTCCTAAACCAAATATATCCTTGCATTGTGGTTGTGTAATTGTTTTTTTTATTCTTTTTTATTTTGTTATTTATATCTTGAATAAGGTTTCATTTCGAGAGATGTGAACATGTGATTGAACTCCTGTGCTGTCATTAAATTCCCACTTTCCATCATATATGGTCAAAAATATCCTCTCTCATACTAATCCAAAACGTTAGGCATTGACGATTTCCTCTTTACTACGGGTGTAAAGATAATCATGTCATTTTCTTCTTTTCTAGGTTGTGATGGTATAGCTTATGTTTTATACCCAAAAACAAAAGATGGTACAACTTGTTTTGACCATTCTCCAATCAACGTTTTTTTAAATGATGTAATTGTTGTTTGCTACTTTGCTATGCTAGTCTTGAAGCAAGTCAGGTAGAAACCATAATTTGGGTGGGGGGGGGGGGAAATTACAAATAATGCAAGGGAGAAGGTTCTTTGAGCCAACGGCAGAGGATTTTTTCTCTCTCATATGTCACTAGCAAACTTCCCTTTGCAACTTACTCCGAGAAACCTCTCACAATTTAATAAAGTAGAAATTTATTATGCCATACCAGCCTCAAGACAAATCAGGTTGAAATCATAATTTTCAAATAAAAACTTGGAAGTAATTTAGGGGAAAGGGTTTGTCGAGTCATCCAGGAAGGATACACTAGCACCCTCCCTCTTTTCTCTCTCTCTCTCATACACACACATGCAATGATTTCGTTGCCCCATACGTACACTCATTGATGCACTCCCCTATGCCCTTTGCCCAGAGAACTCTTTCCCATAATTTAGTTAACACGAAAATTATTGTGGCCTAATAATGGAAACTATGGATAAACACATTTGTTGGTCCATAAGAGTTTTATGCCAACTTTGACTGATAGATATGTAGCAAATGACAACAATAAACATATACTATGAAGTTAACTATTATGGTTACTTATCTTTGACTATACATCAGTGGTGAATCAAATCATAAGTCTATCCTATAAGTATAAGCAAGAATTTAGTATTCAAATCCAAACCAACTACCTACCCAGATTCCTGACAAGGATAAGCCAAGCCAAATTTAGGTTCTGAGAGGGAGGTGGAGGGTGGGGAAGATGGTGGAGGAATGCCATTGGATCCTTTAATAAAGGGATTGTCTTATTGAAATCTTTCACCATTGTTGCTGATCAACTATAGTCCACAACTAGACAAACAAAGTTTCTTGGGAGTTATGGTTGTTTTGATATGTAATCAAACATAGTATATTTCTAATTTAGAGTTATTTTATTAAGATATAGTTTAATTAATTATTGTTTAAGTGGTTGATTATCAAAGATTTGATTACTGAAACTTGAAAGGTGGTTGGGTGGAATTGTATTATCCTGCATGGTTGCAGTCCGGCCAATGAGTAGGCCAACACCTGGATTTTCTTGGTTGATCCATGTGCAAAACATAATTATGTTATCTCTCCTAATCTCCACAGGTGTCAACAATATTAATGCCTTTGAAAGTAACAACTATTCTTTAGGTAATCAATCAATCAATAATAATAATAAATAATATAATAATACTACTCAAGAAAATCCTTTGTGCTTAGGTGTCGAATTGAGAATGGTCAAAATTATGCTCTTGATTAAATTACATTCAACCATGAAACGGCAAATCAAATCAAAGTCCACTTAATCACATAATTAGTGTTTTAAACAATGGATCATGGTTTCAACTTTCAAGTATTGTATCAGTTGAGACTGATCCCTGATCCCTACTCGATCCGGATCGGTTATCTGTATCATTTCAAGGGTAGGTAACAAAAAAGAAAAAATTATACCTTTAAAAAAAAAAACCAAGGATAAAACCGGTCGATACTCGCCAATTCAATCCAATCCAATCTAATCTAAGTTGATATCGGATCACTATCGACAGATATCGATACCATCTCCTAAATCCATGCAAGGGACATAAGGGACTAATTTCTCACACTGGCCAAGTTCTTTCTATCTAGGTTGGCTTTTTGATGTTTGATATAAAATATACAAGCAGGAGAATGCTACCTGCTTGGGTGTCCACTGTGTCAACGTGTAAATCAATAAGAGACTGTATGGAGGTATCTTTAGGGCATGTGGAAGTTTGGGGGAGGGGGGCAGTGCTTTCTTTTCGCACCCGCTTGTACCTAAATTAGATACACATTCATTTGCAACAATTAACTCTCTTTCCCAAAACATTATTGGATTGCGCTGGGTTTACTTAACTTTCATTCTGAATGAAGAGCCACACATTCACTTGACTAATGGTTTGATCCAAGGTTTGAGAACCCATAATCAGCCATGAGATCAGTCTTTATAAGTTCTGATCTGAAATGGTTTTAGAATCGGACCAAAAGCATAGAAATTGAAATTAGAAAAGAGAAACAAAGATTTTTTAAGCTCATTAATTTTTTTTTTAATTTTTATTTAAAATAAGTTCTAAAGTTTTATTATAAAAAATAAATTTAATAAATTTTCAACTATTTTACCGACTAAAAGAACGAAAACAATGGCTAAAAATGAAAATAAACTTGGAAGAATCAGCCGAAATTGAGATTGGCCGGCTGATCAGCCATTTGGGTCACTCAATTTAATTCTAATTCCTTGACCATTATTCAATCTTCATGACTAGAGGTTTATAATTAATCAAGTGTAGCTATCAGAGATAGAGTGTTATAACTGATGTGTAATCCTTAAATAAATAAATAAAGAGAAAGAGAGGTGGGAATCTTATCAGAAAAAGAAAAAAAAAATTATTAATAATATTAGGGGGTGGTTTCAAGGTACAACTTACATGACCACACAACCACACGAGTGAGGTAACGGTTTCTTCTTCCATTGTCCCTTCTAGATGGAGACATTATTGACTTGATCATCTCTCTCTCTCTCTCTTCTCTCCCTCTATATATATATATAGGGAGAGGGATAGGTATACCATCGATATCAAGTATACTCGCAAATAGTACCAATAGGAACACATGATGGAGTATCATTCAGGAAATATATAAAGGTTATTTCAGAAAAAGGGAAGAGAGAGATAGACACAATGGGTGCTAGTATACTTGATATCGGTGGCATACCCAACATTTTTTCTTATATATATATATATATATATATATAAAAGAGGAGAGATGTGAGAGAGATGGGCCAGAGGAAGCTTTAAGCCTTTAAAGTATTAAAATTAAAGCCACTTGGCTTAAAAAAATATAGGGTTTGTGGAATTGAAGAGATTAGATTAATTTGATAACTCATCAATTACTCAAAAAGATTATAAAAACCTTACTTAAATCTATATATAAATGGTCTTAAAAGAAAAATGTAGAGGTTGTGGAACGACAAGGACCCAGTGAGGTTCAGCTAGTGCCGTATTTCCTACGTGATTGACGTTTAAACAAGGATTAAGTTATTGGTTGATATTGATTTGATATTGATCTAGTATCTGCTATATTGATCTAGATCAGTTAATATTATCCTTATTCTCATTAAAATTAAGTATTTTTGTTTTTAATGATTTTACCCTTAATACTGATGCAATACCTGATCTTAGATTGGCTAAATATTAGGATTGGTCTCAATCGATACCGATACGATATGACCGATACAATATCAATACCTAAAACCATGCGTTGAAGGGTGCTATTTAAAAATCAAGATCTGGATCGCTAACGTTTATGATTCATGATATTAGGTATATTTATCAAATAACGATCTATTCATATTGGTATCGATTGAGATCCATACCAAATTAGGAAGGCGTAAAACAGTAAAAAAATCAAGGTATAGATAATTTGAGGGGCTGGACGATTCAATATGAGTGAAGGGATTCTTTCTTTTCATTTGACATCATAATTGGAGTCTTATGTCATCATTACATTCTCACCCTTTATTTGAGAAATTAAAAGTTGTTATTTTTATGTGCAATTGGTACCAATGAGTTGTAGAGAAGATATTCCTCTTCACCACTGGTGGAGAGAAACCCAGTCTGAGTCATTTTGTCCAATTGAATAGATGGTGGCTCGTTCTAAATGTGAACAATGAGTGTAAAACGTGTTTTTTATTTGTTGCTTACGGGAGCGATGACCCAATTAAAACACATTGAAAACCATTTAAGTTGAAATAGTTTTTTGGATGGGGCGGTTTAGTAATATTGTGGGTGTATTATCAATGTCATTATCTAATCATGTATCAAATATCGATTCCGCATAAGTTCTTCAACAATCATAATTTATAGATTATGTGCAATATAGGAATTATAGGAAAAAGAAAGGAGCCTACGAGTGGCATGGCCATGTGTCTGAACACAAGTTCAGGCTGGCAAAATTACCATTCCTCATCCTATAAAATAATAATAATGATAATAATAATAAAATCTCATTCATGTTGATCCATTTGTGGGTGTTCTCATTGCCCCTTGCATTTGTACGAGGACCACACGATTAGACAACAATCTCTTGCCAGAGGTGGAAAAAAGAATGCTGAAAAAAGAAGTTGAATGACAAAAAGGCAAAATATGAAATGAAGACTCTAGATACAAGGGAAATTAAAGGGAAGAGATATGAAAAATCTTAAATATAATAGGGAAACCTTTGTAACCATTATCCAATATGATTTAAATGCAAAGTAAAGTGAAGTTTTTATAGGAAAAAGATTGCTTCCTTGCCCTTGTATATATATTCTTTTACACCCTTCTCATATAATGAATAGTGAGATCCACACTGACACTCTATCTAATATTCTAATCATGTGGGTCTCATGAAGACTTCATATGAATGATACCATTTTTTAACCCCTCATTGGTATGGCGTAAATTTTTTTATTACATTATCTTTAAAGGAAACCGTTCCTTTTTTTTTTTTTTTTTTTTTTTAAATCATAAACAAGTAAGAAATGATTTGAAGTTAGTAATATAATCATATGTTTAATTGATTACAAAATATGATTTTTTGGATTTGAAAATTTCACTTTCCTTCAACTTAAATTTCTTTGCAATCAAATGAAGCTAAAAAAGGAAAAAAAAGATGAAAAAGATCTCTCCTTGCATAATGAAGCTTTCCTTCACTGGTGGACGTAGGATCATTTTCCTCTTCCTTTTCCTTTTTTTACTATAATCTAGCTTGTTTTTTGTCGGGAGCATCTTATCAAGGGAAGTGCTTCTCATTATTCACTTGTTCTAGAAGTACTTAGAACACCTTTCCTTCTCCAATATTCTCTAGAGAGTAATAAATTGCACACTATGTCCCATTTGTTTACAAGACAAAACATGTAAAATGAAAATTGTCAAGTACAATCTCAATTTTATTGTATTGATTTACTTGGAAGAGTTTCTTTACGTGGATTTAATCTTCTTCCGTCAGTCTCTGTTAAGTAAGTCTTTGGAATAATGATTTATTATTTTGAATAAAATATATAACCCCATCATTTTCTACACTAGCCCCTCAATATCCTGACCTTTACCGTGGGTTTGAGATGAGCAAAATCCTTCTTCCCTTTGTTAAGTTTGTTTCAAATTCTTGATCAATTTTGAAGATTGACCCGATCCGACATATTTTGGTGGTGACTCGAATGAAAATTTTTCTGAGATCTGTGATGGAAGCAGAGGGGTTGGGCCGATAGGATCGACCCACGATTTTGGAGTATATATAATGTACTGTTGCTTGTTGAGAAAATCATTGTATTCCAGGGTTTTCACGCAGCTAGGGTTTCAGGGTGAGTTTTTTCCTTGCTGCTGCTGCTAGGGTGTAATCTCTCTTCTGCATAGTGAATCATCTTCTTCTTCGCCCGAGGATGTAGCACACCACCCTAGTATGTAAACCTCGTTAAATCTCTATGTCGTACGGATCTATTGTCTCTTTATTATTCGTGTTTCTTGGTGTTTGATCTAACACCCTTCTCTATCCCTGTGCTCACCCTTCTTTATTCTCGTGCACACTTCCGCCATTCTTTGAGAACTGCACAATCGTCATCGTTCTCCATCCCTGCGCAACTGCTTCCCTTCTCACAGCCGAGCGTGCTTTCCCATGATTGTTGGAAGAGGGTGAGCAGTTACGAGTTAGGACTAAGGGACGGTGCCTGGGGGAGAAAACAGATAATATTCTCTTGCGATAACAGTGAGGTATAGTTTGGACGGGAAAGAGATCAGCCCACCAACGATATATCCATGATTGGTGGATGAGGGTGTATTGAATCCGATTTATGCGAGAAGCTCTTGCGAAAAACTTCCCGCATGATCATCATCATTAACGTTTCGGATGAAAAGATTATGTATATCTTTGATGGTTCATGCCCATGAACGAATCAAGTTTCACAAGATCAACATCAAGCACAATCCTTGCTTGGAGGCCCTCATCAAGATGTCTGATCTGGTAGAATATATTTCTTCCCACCATTCTCATCAGATTTTCTCGACATTTTATGGTTTACAACTGATCTATTGGGGGTTTAGTGTTAGACGATCAATCTTGCTACCATTCGTAGAGCTGTTGAACTCAATACCGTTCCTTAGTCCTAACTCCTAACTATTTTTTAAATAGCAACCGCCGCCTTTCTCTCAGTATCTTTTCTTCACGGAGAGAAATCACCAATGCTCTTTAGGGAGAAAAAACAATTTGGGGTGAAAGAGCTTAGGGCCCGTTTGGTATCGTTTCTGTTCCAGAAACGCCGTTTCATGTCAAAAACAAAAATTTCAGTTTCTGTGTCAAAACGCAGTTTTTAAACGAAAAAATGGTGTTTCAAAATTTCAGATTTTTATCGGGATTTTTTTTTTTTTT
>NC_056568.1:5461179-5466685 GCF_013358625.1 Macadamia integrifolia | reverse complement strand
AGACGGAACTCCAAAATGGAGTTCCGTCCAATCTCGTTTTTTCAGTTTTTTTTTTTCACTTTTTGTTCCAAAAAAACAGAAACGTACCATAAGTGCACCAAACAGAAGATTCCGTTTTTTCGTTTCAATAGAACGAAAAAACTCCAGAAACGTTTTTTTAGAACGATACCAAACGGAGCCTTAGTATCAATTTGGGGATGAAGGAGTTGAGATTCAATTTGGGATTATGGGGTTAAGAGAGAACATATTAGGTACTTCATTTTTTAGAAGGGTATTTTGGCATTTAGAAAAAAAATATACCAACTGATGTCAGCATTTAAGGCATATTCCATAACAAAGACTGACAGTAAAGGGTGTGAGCGTAATTTGGAATTATGCAACAATGTCTCTCTAATAGTGGCATTCTCTAGGGGTATGATGTAAATTTCCCTTTAATTTATAAATCTACCCCCACACAACACCCCCATAATTATCTATTAAAAAATTGAGTCTAAGGTAAAGACTCGTGCAAATTGGGTGATTTTGTTCAGGATCATGGATTTAGGTATCGATATCATATTAATTGTATTACTTGATATGTATTGATATTGGCAATGACCATATGTATCATTTATCAATATCAAAGACAACTGGCACCGTGAACTAAAACCTTGGTCAGATAAAGAAATCTACATGGTCACTCTAGATTATTCTCCATGAGCCATTGTCATTATGACCAAATGAATATTATGTGCCATGTGGATAAATGATATACAATGCTCGCACCTCGTCTATCAAACTATAACCACTGTTGTGTACTTTCACATCATCCAAATTCATCAAAGCTCTATTTGCCATTTGTCAAACTCTAATTGAACGAAAATTTAACATGTCAGCAAAGGGTCTTGGCACGTACTTGTCCATAAATTAGGGCATCATCCAATTTTTCATGTGATGGACACTTTGGTGGCTTTGATAGCCTGTGGTGGAAAGTTTTTGCCCTTTGTGTGAATAATTTAAAATTTTCTTGAGAGAGTTTTTCTACACCAATGGTTGAACCAGAACGGTCCAGATGTGACTTCCCTCCTCCCCCTGGTCCCTTACTTCTTGAGGTTGTGAGGCCACAAGGTGAACGATCCCCATTCAATGTGACCTCAGAGAAACTTGATCCTTTCTCGAATATTACCTTTGAAAAGACTGGTTCCACAATGCATCAAATGAGAATATAAGACCTAACTCTCTTGCCATAAAAAAAGCTAAAGCACTAAAAGTGCCTTTTCATTTTTTCCCCCTTTTTGGGGAATCTACACCAACTTGGTCATGGACTCATGGCTAAACAACACTGCTATGGGAGACAGTTTTGAAGATGCTAACGCATGGAGGATCTTCATAATGCACCAATGGTAGTGCAGAGAATGGTATCATCCATATATGGTCTACATGATCAGAAAAAAGAGAAACAATAAATAATTAAATAATTAAAAAAAAAGAGGACTATTGTACACTGGCATCATGGGAAACTTTTTTCACTTTAAGCATATGCAAGAAACAAGATGTGCCATGTTCAAAACTGTTACAAACATGGGTGAATTTTTGTTATGAACCTAACAACTTGGTAATACATCAAGGTCAAATAATATGATCTGTTTAGCTGCACTTTCAGAAGTGAAATGATTGCCAAGAAAAAACAGAAATTTCTCAGCTGAAAGGAGGCATCCCATCTACCATCAACAAACACATTACAGCTAATAGTTTTATCCTCAAGTAAATTCAGAGGCTCTTAACCTACTGATAAAGTCTTGAAATGGAGCTTGGAGTGACATTCTTGTTTTGGTTAATTTCTGAAAAATGAGATCATGGTAAACTAAATTATGACTGGGATACACCTTCACCTGCAATTACATGACCAAAATATTGCTATGAAAATCCACTCACATGATAGATCCAAGGGCCGTGTGATTCCACTCTAGGGAAGCTTCCAAAGGTATTGCCAATGTGTTAAATTTTAACTCATCTTAAAACAAATAACCAAAGAAATAAAAGGCCTTAGTTCTGCTCATTGAGAATCATTTTCCTTTCTCTAGAGAAGAAGGAAGAGAAAAAGAAGTAACTATCTTCAGTGACCAAAGGATTAAAATGCTTGCCTTTTGGCATCACTGGACCAGAGGTTCAATCACTGTCTTCGTAGAATAGGTGACTTTTTTTTAAATGAATGTAAAACACACCACTTAATGAATGCACTTACCAATAAACATTCATCATATTGTGCCAGAAGTTGATAGACAACAGCCAACTAACCATACAAAGTCATGCAATTCATTAACAATGGAAGATATACAGAAATGGAAGCTTCTATTTCAAATCCTCACCAATGTACAAGATGGCATTCAGATGATGTGACCTGTTGGCCTGAGCTGATATAGGTATATTACTCACCTGCTTCTTTTGCCAGTCTGATCGAGATAATAAATTGATTGGTGTAGGAAACACTATATGAAACATGATGGATATTGAAACAGAACATAATACCTGGGACATATTTAATATCAGATGTTTAATGGAAGGTATGTAAGGTGACAGGCAGTGGGCAATAATAAATAGTAAATGCAGTAATCAGTTAAAACAGCCAGTGGAAAAAAGAGAAATCTGGGCTAGAAATAGAACTACTTCACCCATTAGATAAATCTATTAGCAGCAGATAAAACCACTTTCATGAAATAAAAAATCTTTACAGAGAAAAGTGTCTTATATTAAACTAAAACATGGTGGACATCCGATAGCTCAACCAAGTCCCCATGAAGTTTGTTGGAAACCAACAATGGAGAAAATATTATATTTCTGGTGCTCTTGAACTTTTCCTGCTATTGTTTGGCAGCTCAATTGCCAACTGCTAATTTATTCCTTTTTAATTTGTTAGCAGGGGCTGGTGAATCTGGGTCAGAGGCCACTGGATTCAAATTCCTATTCATGGGCATATCATGGTTATGCTTTCCTTCATATGTCGTGATAAAAGCTTTAGGATCATCTGATGCTCTCTCCACATGCTTGCGCACATTGCATTTGAGACTGGTACATCGGTAGTAACTCCTGCAGGAACAATATATGAACAAATATAAGGGGTTAGTATAATTTTAAGAAAAGAGGAAAATAAATTAGGATTAGAAACAATACACACGTGCACAAATCTATGACAGTAGGTTTGAAAGAAACACAAACAGAAGAAACTTAGAAATTATATAAAATAAGTGTTGGGAATAATCCCATATCGATTATCTCTAGGACCTTGGATGACTACATATGCTAGTTGGGCCTCTCCACCTTATAGCTTAAGATTTTGGGTTGGATAATATAACATGGTATCAAAGCCACTAGGTTCAACGTTAATGACCCATGAGTGGTAACCCAAAAGAAGGGCCACACATGCCACATGTACTGCCAGGGGCGACACATAGAGAGTGTTCAGAATAATCCCATATCAACCATTTCTAGGACCTTGTATGACTTCAAATGCCAATTGGGCCTCTCCACCTAATAGCTTAAGCTTTTGTGTTGGATAATTTAACAAGAAAAATAAGGGTGAAAATGCAATCGCATCCTTTAGCAACTTATTCTTCAAGCAACAAAATGACACACCCCTAGCCTTGTTTGTGTACCTGAATTGGGAGGAACATGATGGTTTCATAGACTAAAGTAACACAACACTAGAAGGGTTAAAGCTCCCATTTTAAAATCCACTTATTAGGCATAACTGCACATGTCAAACTGGGTGTGGACCACAGAAGAAGAAAAGTTCAGTGTACGATCAACAGTTGAGTACCAACCTAGGGTATGGGTTTCCCTTCACAACCTTTTGCCCATATTTTCTCCAACGAAAGCCATCACCAATAGTCTCAGAGTCCATGGAATTTTGCATTATAACATGAGGTTCTCTTACTCTTTCTCCTAGTACACCCAACTCATTGGATTTATGCTCATTTTTCCTGAAGGAAGAGAGCAGATATCAGCATCAATAATAGCGTCCATCCATAAAACATGGAAATATATAAGTAGGACAGTGCCAAATTCCATAACTGAGATAATCAACTCATAAGCTCATAAAGTTTCAACGGTATCATATTTTACGATATGGATGCTAAAAATTCCTCAAACTGGGTAGAAAAACCACTTTTATAATCTCATAGAACATATCAGATGCTTCTTTTCTTTGAACAATATAGTGAATCATTTATTGCAACAAACAGTAAAGCCTCTTTGCAGTTCTAAGGAACAGAAGAAAGTGCTTCTCATTTTCATGTACAAGTTATTCAAAATTCAGTAAAGCTCATACCTCCGCTTATACTTAGGTTCAGGGTCATCTGCATCAACTCCCCTGCTGCTTCCATCCTCAATATCCCCACTAAGGCCACAGCAATGATCAGGAGTCCCAATACCACTATTAAATGCTCCACTTGCAGCAGGATCATAAGAATCTAGACCTTTGCAAGGATAGATAGGACAGACTGATAGGCTTACTTCACTCGGATTCTCAGTATGACCTTCAGATCTTTCATTAAGCTCATTAAGTGTGTTATTCCATAAGGGATTGCTGGTATCTTGCGCAGCCTCATCAGAAACAAATCCTTGCTCTTGTGTCCCTGATGAGGGGCGTTTAGGAGGCTGAGGCTTTGAATGATTGTGCTCACCATTGTAAACAATTTCTGCTATCTTCCCATCAAATGATCGCTCAACCTTCTTTTTCACAGGGCAATTTGGGTGTGTGCATTTATAGTAACTCCTAGGGTATTCACTTCCTTTCACTTGCTTTTGACCATACTTTCTCCAATTATATCCATCATAAGAAAGTCGATCCCCACTAGTCGTGGGTAGTAGACCTTTCTGATTATCTTCCAAGTTATGCAATGTCATCTTTGACAACTCACTTACGTGGTTTATTTCCATTTGTGATTTTAATTTCTGACTAAGACTTGAAGTAATATGGGTTTCAGAGTCGCGTTTTGCTTGGTCTTCTTGTTCAAAATGTGACTGCCCTGGTGCTAGTGCTTTCTGATGAATGACGCCGACATTTCCCTGGAAAAACAAGTTTTTGTTATGCAATTTAGTCTTGCAATCTCTTTTCTCTCAAAAAAAAAAACTTCTGAATTGCAGAAGCAAGGTGAAGTTTTTCCATTTTTGGCAAAAACCAAAGTTAATAATTTCACAAACATACATATATAATTACAGGTTTAACAGTTAACCTAACATAAAAATATGGATGACCTGCTAATCTTGGTGGCAAACCCTTCCCCCTCTTTTCTTGGGCCACATGGCAACCAGTTTTCTGGGGTTAGTAGTAATAATTATAAGGAAAATACTACAAATTTAACTGTGAGTAAGGTAATATGAACTAGCATACTGTAATAGTATCCCATGCGAAGTTTGGCCTGGATCAGCAATATAATTCCTTGTCCAAGCTGCAGAAAGGGTCCAGCAGGCTAGCAGCAACAGGATCTAGATGACCACTCTAGAAGGCCATTCTCCCCCCCCCCCC
>NC_056568.1:5453256-5461159 GCF_013358625.1 Macadamia integrifolia | reverse complement strand
CCCCCCCCCCCCCCCCCAATGCATGCAGGCACATAGAGACACAAACACATTTGCAGAGAGAGAGAGAGAGAGGGAGAGAGAAACCTGATTTAACATGAGAGAAGCAGTTGTCCTCGATACAACCTTTGCCAAGGGTTTGTATACCACAGTAGGTTTGCTGCTTTGTTGTGAAACATTATTAGACGACTTACGAACTGCTGTGTCAGAAACCTCACCCTGAAAAAAATTGGAAAATGTCGTGTTAAAGGAGAGCAGATTTCCTTGCAGGAAACAAACCAAAAAATCAAGACCAATACCAACCCCCTAGCCTCCAAAAAAACGTAATAAACAAAAGAACTACATGAAAAAGAAAAAGGGAAAAACCTGAGATGAAACCACCTCACCGCCCAATCCATGATTTGCCACTGGTTTGAACCTCACTGTCTTGGGTCTGATAGCAGCCACTACCATTTCAGAGTATGAACATGGAGGTGAGGCATTAATGGCACCTGCAAGGAGCTCTGAGAAGGACCCGAAACTGGAACAAGGTCTTGAAGCAATTGGTTTGGCTACAACCATTCTCTCTGCATCTTTAACTTCCATTTCTAATGAAATGAAACAAGCATCAACATCCAAGATCTTTTGGTTCATGTCCTGAAACTACAACCAACAACTTTGGAAAGCACAACTAGCCGCTGATCTGGATCCCCATACTAGCGGTGAGATGGGGGCAATCTGTGAAAGGAACTTGATATAGAATGCTGGTAATTAGCTGTTTGTGAAGTTGATTCTCGTTATGTCAGCTCCAGCAGTTTTAAGCTCATAATAGACACCTAAGCCCTGCCAAAAATTGCAAAACACTAATATTACAGGAGGAGAAAACGTCAAAGTATCAATGCTGTCTACATGCACAAGTACAAACTCATATGCCATATAAATATTCTCGACTTTCCAGATTTTGACAATCTCTATGATTTCCCAATCAAACTTGTGCTCAAGCATTTCCATTTGGAGTACCTACTCCACCACAACCAGCCCTCTATATTCTTTTACCAGCTCTTACACCTGTGAAATATCCCATTCCATTTTTTCAATAACATTGAAATCATGTTACAGGTGCAATAACAGTTGCTGCAGACTTATATGAAAGACCTTATGTACTGCACTGTGGTTCCAGACCCTGTTTTTTAAAAAACATAATGCATAATTAAAAACAATGCCTCAACAAACATATGCCAGTCCTTCTGAGTTGCAAACTATGCTGCCGTTTTGAAGATTGAGTGGTCACCTAAATTATTTTGCTGGATGACTCAAAAGAAATATTTATGGGGTACAACATCAATGCTCATTGTTTACAAACAGTGCTCCAAAAAGGCACATAAGCATACGATGCAAGTTCATTAAACCATGAAAAATCAGGTACTAAGTGCATCATACATTAACAGAAGATTATGTCTTCATCACATAATCAAGACATACCAAATTCAGAGAAAGCACAAAAGCCTAGAAATGCTCCCAAAAAACCTCCCCTCCTTACCCAGACTACCGAACAATAAGAGATCTCGTCAAAATATAAAATCTTGGAACTACACAACCTCATTCAACCTCATAACCAAACTAACTAATCAGTACATCAGCTGCATCAAATTTCCTCCCCCCACAGCAAGACACCTCTTCTACTTCCAAACTATGCCCACCCTCCCCCAAGCGGGAGAAACCAACCTAAAAGATAAAGATACTACAACACCCTATGATTAGCTTGGTTTCTTAGTTCAAACTTAAGAAAGAAACTAAAGGCATAGTCATCTCCTGCCATCATTACTTTTTCTAGAACCCCTATAGATGATTGAAACAGAAAGCAACTTCATGAAAATACCGGTATCAGATCAAATAAGTCAAAAACTATTCAGCAATCACTATCATTTAAAAAAAAACAAAAACAAAAAAACAAAAAAAAAAAAAACAAAAAAAAAAAAAAAAACAAAAAACAAAAAAAAACAAAAAAAACAACCCAAGCTCTAACTAGGAATCAACCCTAGCACTAACTGACCTGATACTGAGACCTCTCATACTGACTAAAAATGCCCTGAAATCTACAATCTCTACCCTGACCTTCCTTTGCCTCTGGCAGATTCATTCCCTTCTCCATACAAGCTTCAGAAACTATAGATCCTGCAGGCCTTTCAACAGTCCCAATGGAGACAACATTAGCTACCTGCCACCTTCAGCAGGCTTACTTTACAATTAATCACAGTCTTCCAAAATATTAATATTCTGAAACTCATGCGTCTGCACACAATAAAGATAAGTAACTGTCTCTAATTTATATCAATTTTTAATAGAAAAAGGAGTTGAATTTTCTGTCTCAAGTACATGGCTAATCCAAGTTTGAAAGGTGGAGCTCATAAATCTGCAAATTTCTTATTATATCACTCAGTTGGTGCATCTCTCATATCATGACACGGGACTTTGTGGATTGACCACCTCCAGACGCAGGCATCCTTTCCTAGTGAAATAGTTCAAATTTTTCTTTGCTACTGGCCTACCATCCTCCAAGTTCTTGAACAAGCATCCCCAGAGTCCCTAACTGCTCAACATTAGCAAATAAATTTCCATTGGCAATTACAACTGCTTCCCTCATGTTGCAGAGTCATGCATCTATCTTCTCAGTTGCACTAAACCATCATTTCTACGATAAAACCAATGGTCTTCAATTCTGAGTCTTTCATCCTAGGTTCCTCCAACAATGAAAGATGAAGTAGATGGAACTTGGCCAACCAATTCCATTGGAGTATTTTGATTTTAGGATGTTCTTTATTAATTAAGTACAACAGAGGATAAATGAATCAACCAATACTTTAGTTGCCCAACCTAAGAACACTAGTGCAGCATATCTTTGTGCGTCATAAATTATAGAGAAAATTGCATTGCCACCCCCTGAACTTTGGCCCTTATTCAATGCCATCCCTTGGACTTTTCGAAACACCAAAGACACCCCCTGAAAATTCAAAAAATTTCAAATCAGTCCCTGCCGTTAGCTGACTGTGTTAAATGAATGAAAGTCTGTTAGTTTTTTCACAAAATACCCAAAACAACCCCAACTATTGTGAGAGGACAATATTGCCCTCCCTTTCCCTTCTTCTTCTAAACCCACACTATCCCTCTCACTCCTCACTCATATGAACAAGGAAGAAGAAGAAAACTTGCAAGTTGACCCCTCCCCTCCGGCGTGCGATTCTCAGACTGCCTCCTCACCGGTGTGCGATTCCCTTCTTCTTCTAAACCCACAATCTCTCTCTCACTCCTCACTCATACGAACAATGAAAGCCCCAAACTGAGAAGAAGAGAACCTGCAACTTGACCACTCCCCTCCGGCGTGCGATTCTCAGATTCACTGTTTATGTACATGCATCTAGGGAAACGCCAGTGCACTTGAGTCAGTATTTTGTTGATTGAGACATTTGCAGTGACAAGGTTTCATGGGGGAAAATATCTATGGTCGATGCTGAGAGGTAATAAGATATGCCAAAGGAAATTATATGGCCGGAATCACTGTTAAAGGCGAGGACTGAGGAGAGGACCAGTGGTAGGATTTCACCCAGTGTACGCTGGATATCAAAGGAAATTATAGACTAATTTTTTTCTTCTGTTTCAGTCATACATTTAGAGGGAAGCAAGGTCATTTCAAGTTTTAGGAACGCTGGATACATTGGAAATTGGAATGCTTTGTTACAACTCACAAAGGAAAGCCAAACATGTCCATTAAATACCTTTTTGGCTTAGAGGAGGTTGAGAGGGTTCTTCTATTTCTACTATATAGTATAAATCTGTAACAGTTATGATCAGTTCGCAGATCATCCATCCTCATTCGTTCTGTTTCATTCTATGAATGAAACTACGAACCCAAATAGTAGTTAAGGTAAGTCCACGATGAACTGAGGTAGCTGTATTCTTCATTGAACTGATGAGCTCTATGAGTTCTACACACCACCTACCTCTGAAAACCAATCCAGTTCCAATACTCTAAATCTAAATCTAAAACCATAGATAGGGATGATCAGATATGACCCAAAACAACTAACCAACGGAAGAATATAACCCAGATTGGGGGCAAAAAAAATAGACTTACAATAATAAGGAAATTAAAGAGAAATACAAATCCCCATCAAGATTCAAGACTTCCACGTCCTCTAAGATTAATAGATATGAAATGTGCTAAACTTAATCCTCACAGTTCACACTTAATGGGGACTCAATTTACTTGCTAAACTTCAATTGTTATTACCGAAAGGAAAAAAATTTAGAAATTTATACTCTCTTGTGTGTGGGTGAAGAATAGAATTATGTCATTTTTATTCCTTCATCAGCAAGCGTAGAACTCGACGAGCTCATCTAAAGACTCTGGTTGTGGCTCTGCGTTCTCCAGCATTCAAAGCATGTGTTCAAACAATACCACTTCGCACCTGACGGTTATTGCATCCGACTCTTCTGATTTCTCCACAAGTTCAAGGAATAGAGGGTGGTCAATGATATCGGACCTGATAAGATACCGCCAACGAGACTTCCTGACGTACACTGAGTGAAATCCTACCGGAATATTTCCGATGTTCATGCATTTGGTCCTTCTTATTCAGGACTATTCAGTAAAGTGAAGGGACTTCGATCACGTTCCTCACATACCCATTTCCCTTCTCCTGAAGTTTTGGTGATTCACATCATCTCTGGTTTTTGAGGAGTTTGTTACCTCAATATTACTTGCGTTTTCTGAGGTTTCCCCCCACATCTCTCTCTCTCTCTCTCTCTCTCTCTCCAGCTCCTTTTCTATTTTTCGGGTTTCTCTTTTGAGTTTGTTTCATTGTGCTGCTTACTCTAGGGGAGAATCGAGTGATTCTCAGACCATCTCCCCATCACACGCCGGAGATGGTCTGAGAATCGCACGCCGGAAGGGGAGCGGTCAACTTGCAGGTTTTCTTCTTCTTTCTTGTTTGTATGAGTGAGGAGTGAGAGGGATAGTGTGGGTTTAGAAGAAGAAGGGAAAGGGAGGGCAATATTGTCCTCTCACAATAGCTGGGGGTGTTTTGGGCATTTTGTGAAAAAACAAACGGACTTTCATTCTTTTAACACAGTTAGCTAACGGCAGGGACTGATTTGGATTTTTTTGAATTTTCAAGGGGTGTCTTTGGTGTTTTGAAAAGTCCAAGGGATGGCATTGAATAAGGGCCAAAGTTCAGGGGGTAGCAATGCAATTTTCTCTAAATTATATATCTATTAGTGGATCCAGTTCACACACAACAACTAGCATCAAATAATAAGGGTTAATCAACAATGCACAGTTGTACACCAATTCAGATATACCGTGCAGGCAGAAAACCCCTTATCCCTTATTCCCAATCTCTCATCAAAAGCCAACGATAAGTAGAGGAAAGAAACAAATTCATCCATTTTTCTTGCATTAGTCAAAACAAAATTCTAAATAAAGACACCAAAGATATATACCATTTGACTGCAATTGAGAGAAGTAAACAAATTCCAACTAAGAAAGGAGAATTGATTTATCATGGAACAAAACTATAAGGTTCATACTTTGAGCCGAACTACTACTGAGATCCCTCTCAGGATGCAGCGAATCCGAAAGAAAGAAAAAAAAAAAAAAAAAAAAAAAAACCCATTTTTAAGAAAGTGAAGGAAAAGAGATGGAAAGAAGAAGAAGAAACTAACCAGTAAGAAAGCTGATTACCAGAGTCTCTGATTTCAACGACGACTTATATCCTACTGGTTCTGCAACTTCCAGGTCTTCTACCTTTCCAGACACGAAGAGAAGAATTATCTTAAACAGGAAGGAATAAAAAAGAACAAGAACAAATTAGAAGGAAAAAGCCATTGAAGTACGGACGAAATCACGAGTTAATTAATTAATTAAATTTATTTATTTATTTTCTTCTTTTCTCAAGAAAGAGATATACAGAACCTCGGAAGTATGAAGATAATGGTGGTTTTGGGTATAGCTAATGATACCAATAAAAGGGCCCTTAAAGTCGTGTCACTTTTATCGCTTTACCCAACAGAGAGAGAGAGAGAGAGAGAGAGAGAGAGATATGAGTCTTGGAGCAGGAGTCGAGTAAAGGGTGCTATGATTTTACTTATGGGTTGAAGGGCACACACACAGAGATCGATGCACTTGTAAGCTTTACAGTATAGAGTATAAAGTATACTCACCTGCAACCCAAGTTTGAGCAATTGAGCTTCACTGCTTCAGGCTTCAGCAGCATCAGTGGTTGGCGACTTGGAGAGTTAGAGAGAGAGAGAGAGAGAGAGAGAGAGAGAGAGAGAGAGAGAGAGAGAGAGGGAGTGAGGGAAAAAAGGGGTGATTTGCAGGAGCGTAAATCGATGGATCCGATTGGGATCAATAAAAATTGACTTGGAGTGTTAAGTCAGCTTTTTTTCTTTTTTCCCCCCTCTTCCCGGTTTTTTTGGATCCATTATTGAAGGGGAAAAAATTGTAGAGTACGTTTTTTTCCCCTTTTGGGTGAATTGCAGAGCGTACTTCGTTTGAGCTCAACTGGAAATGAAGGGAAAAATTAAGAAGAGAAGAGCCAAAATGCCAAACAAACCTTAAAAACTGATTTTTATCTAGGGTTGTAAAAAGAAAACCAGTCCAACCTGATTGGTTGAACCAAAAGAAATTGATCAAACTCCATATTGATTTGATTTTGGTTTTTAGAAACCACTAAAAAAATCAAAACAAAAAATAGATAAAATTATGAAATAACTTGATACAAGTTGGGGGAAAAGAACCATGCCTTCTTGCATGGCTTTATACAAGTGAACGCCAAAAGATCGTGCTCCCCCCACCAAATGCCTTCACATGGTTTTTCATTGGCTTGTGTATTGGCACAATGGCCATGCAAGCAACGCAAGTAGACATGATTCCATTTTTCTAAAAATTAATATATTTTTAGATGAATGAATGCTACCAACTAGTGTTTCTATAACTATATATAATGGGTACAAAAAGAAACTCACAATAAAGATGCTCTCACGTATTTAATGTGTATCTGCACTAGCGAGGTAGTGCCCTATATTTTTATATTTGGGACAAAAAAATTTCTTCAAAAATGATCCCTACGCCACAAACACAAAGGGCACACGATAAATAACCATCGGCCCCCTAAGGGGACTATAAATGCAAGGGTACTCCCCGACAAAAAAAACACTCACCTTTGTATTTATATATGATAAACCAACGCCAGGCCGATAATAAATCATAAAAAAAAAAAAACCTAATAAATGACCACTATATTTAAAACCAGAAAACAAACCGAACCGACCATTTCAATACACAAGACACAAGTCACACAACTAACGGTCTTCTTTAATTGTAGTACTCAAATTTACTCTTCCTCCTCGTGCACTAGGCGACAAGCCACTGTTGACCTATTGGATAAAGTAATTAATTAACTAATGGTCCCAAAAGCACAACTATTGGTATAATCCACACTTTAATTAATTAGTGTTTACCAAAAAAAGAAAAAATTAGTGATAATGATTATCAAATCTTAACTTGTGAGTTGATGACGTACTCTTCAAACTGAAGAAAAAAAGGATGACGTACTCTAAGGGTAATATGGTCATTAAAAATTAATTATAAAAAATATTTACAAGAAAGAACACTATTTCTTAACTAGTGTCCTATGCTTGGGTAGAAATCATCTGAAATTCTCATCTTGTACAATTCCATACAATTCCACCCTAAATGGCTGACACGTGTAAATATTCCATATCTACGGTTCAGATTGTATTATGGTTGTATTATGATTGATTAACATTGTATTATGGTTGATTAATCTGAACCGTAGATATGGAATATTTACACGTGTCAACCGTTTAAGGTGGAATTGTATAGAATTGTATGAGATGAGAATTT
>NC_056568.1:5452898-5453236 GCF_013358625.1 Macadamia integrifolia | reverse complement strand
ATGGAATTGGGATGCTAAAAGATATACTTACGAAAGGTAGACCTAATACTATTGAAGCCTTATATGATAAATTAGATATGAAAAACCAACGGTGATCTAGCAAATGGCGGTTATACGTCTTCGTCGACTCATTGGGCTTCTCATATATATATATATATATATATGTATATTTTAAGTCATTTTGGGTAGGACCCATTGGACATCAACCATCTTGCTATGAGAGAGAGAGAGAGAGAGAGAGAGAGATTAATCAAGTAGTAATGAAGTAGATTAAACAAATAAATAAAAAGGAACTAACATGGAAGGACGGAAGAAAGAAAGAAAAAAAAAAAGGAAGA
>NC_056568.1:5443520-5452878 GCF_013358625.1 Macadamia integrifolia | reverse complement strand
AAAAAAAAAAAAAATTGAACAAGAAACACAACAGAGATTTTGTGATGGAATATGAATGGTTGTGGGGTGAGAGGATCCATCAACCAAACCATGTGGGGGTTCAGAATGTCCAGACGTCAAGAAAAGGATTATTAGGTGGAAGTAAGTTGGAAAGTTTGTTGGGGGGGTGCTGAGCAGACTATTGGGGTGCACGTGAAGGTGTTCGAATTCGTACAAATCAACCAATCATTGTAATATTTTACCATTAATATCTATACTCCCAAGAGAGTCAAGGAGTTGAGGAGTGTCTAATCTTAGCCCAAACCCGGTTGGGTTTAATCTATCTTCATTGGATTGGTTTTGATATGGAGTATGATGGGACTGATTGGAAATTGTATCACATTGAAGAGATTGATATATATTAGATCTAATATTTATGGAGTATGTGTTTATGAATAGATTAACAATTAATTCAATATTAGTGTGAAGATATTTTGTTATTAGAGGATTTGTTATGAATCAATGACTACGAAATGTGGTTTTAAAAATTGGATAGATTAGGATTGCTCATATTAGATCAATATCGGTTGAGAGTTGAGATCGATCTTAACCATCGGTAAGGTATAAATTTTTTTTTTAGGGGTAAATTTGTTCAATTCAGTCAGATCCCAATCAATATCAATTCAATCTGCACTAATATCGATTGAGACCAATCCCAAGTTTTAAGAGTTTCAATTGATCCAGTTGTAGATAAAAAAAATGTTAGTTTAGATAATTAAATGATTGATTTGATAGTAGGTCCATTTTGTGATTTCAATATTAGTTATCTTATCGCTAATTAATTATCTATTGATTTTAATATTGGTTATCTTTCTTTTACAATGATTTGATTTGTAATAATAATTTTCTCTAAACTCTATTTATTCATTGATTTCAATATATGTTATCTTTCTTTTACAATTTGTTTATCTTTGTTCCGATTACAACACGAACATATCAAATAATTTTATCTATTTTTGATTATTGCTTGTTTGACTTGACGAAGATGATTTAAAACATTTTTTTTCCTATGAATATAAGATTCCACAATGATTCAAGTTAGAAAACAAATTCATCTAAATTAGTATTAATCAAATATTAAAAAATCAAAATAAACTAAAACTATATGAGACTAAAACCAATAAAAAACCAAAATACCTTAATGATTTGATTTTGATCTCACTCATTCTCAAATTGAAACTGATTCAATCTGATGAAAACCAAGCCAAACTTACCGTTTGACCCCATGAAAAAGAGTGAGATGCCGTGGCAGGTGGACTGGTAGCTAAGTTAAATTCCACAAAAGTGGGCAATGCATGACTTCCCCATCCCCATGAGGGCAACAACTATTTCTTATTTGCTTGCAACTTGGAAGTATTTTTGGGTGCATTATAGAAAAGCAAGAGCAGCCGCTATCACCCAACCACCTACAATGGTTGGACTAGGAAACCTGTAAATATCTTAATTGGCATTCATTTATTGGGGAAATGACACTCAAACAAAAGGCTACATTAACTGCAACTAGGGAAGGCTCTGAGGTCAAGCCTTTTATGGTTAGATGAATCAATGTTAGAAATGGGTCAAAATATGAAAAAAAAAAAATACAATGCAGGAGTACAGATTTTAATATGGATTCTCTCTGGAGATGCTGGTTCTCTCTCCTTCTCTCTCCTATTTTGACCCATGTGGATTCATGTGAACGAATCTTTCCACCACCATTAATGTGGCATACACTTTCTTCTCGCACTCGTATCGTGAGAAACCTTCTCCTAAAATATATACAAGGGAAAGAAACTTATCCATATTGCAGACAACTTGCAATGGATGTCGATAAATAAGAACATTATAAATGATATCATGAAACAAAAAGGAATAAGGAAAAAATCTTAAAATCTTAAGTAACTGTTGACTGAGTCGTGTCATGAACCTAAAAAAATAATGAAAAACTCAAGAACGGTTGGCTGAATCGTATCATCAATCACTCTAAGTACATCATAAACTTAGGACACGTAAGAGTTATGCTCAATTAAAATAGCAAAGCTAGGAAGAGAAAAAGACAGAAAACAACAGCTGAGAATTATCTCTCGAAAATGATTAGAGAAATAGGTTTTCAAATTTTGTTTTGCTCACTTAGTGATATTTGTTTAGGCTGAAACATGACATGTAGATCGAAAACCTTGGGATCTACCTAGTCATTAAATTTGAGGCTATTCCATCTGCCATGTGACAAATATTTAGGCTTTTTGAAAAACATAAGCACGATAAAACCACTATAATTAAGATTTGGCAAGCTCTAGTCTAAAGTAAGTAGACTTAACCAGGTGGCCAAATAAAGAAGCAGAGATGGCTGGTTTGAAACTTGCATATTAGCTCTTCTCAACTTTTTTCTTCGTTGGGATCTATGAAAGGTGCCGTTAAACAATTGTTAAGCTTCGGTGTGAAACCTCTTAGGAGTTTCAGAAAGAGAAAAAAAAAAAACCTGTTAGGAGCCTTTAGACATTATTCTTGATATTGTTGATTGCACGAGCCAGGAACTCTTTTTCTTTTTCATGGCGTGGCGTGGCGTGGGGATAGAAATGATGGTTATTTATTGGCGTGAGCTGAGCCCAAGGCATTGGATATACATATATCAGACAAGGAATTGATAATGGCCAGATGTCTCGCTCAAAAAAGATACTACCTTCTAAGATAAGGAGTCGGCTACGCTGTTATTCTCCCTAGAAGTGTGGAAGAAATTACATCTGCTGAAATAGGATGCTAAGTGCTTAATGTCAATAACTAAATTAAGCACCTCGAGAGGGGAGCCAGGAGCTCTCTTTGGTCTCGTGGAGATGGTAAGTTACAAATGCAATATTGCCCATTTCAAGGGAAATCTTTCTTGTCATACCACATGGTAACAAATGTATTGTAACTATGACTCTCATCTTACCATGGGGGTACCATGGGGGAGAGTGATGTGACATATCTGACTATTGATTCTTAGGAAGTGGTCTGAATTAATCACATGTCAAATTTTCAACAAATCTAATCATTTCCCCTTCCATGTGATGGCATCCCTCCCATATGTTCACCCACTCCCTACAGTCAAGTCCCATGAAAGGTTTTAGTGCATGATATTGAGACTAGTACCTCTCGACTTCAATACTGCATCAATACCGATACTAATTGGCTGGATCAGATTAGATCGGGTATTTTTGCCTATTTCAAAATCGATACGACCAATCTGATATCAATACCTAAAACCATGATCCTATGCACCCTCTTTGTAATCCTGAATTTTTAATTGTAGAGGCATTTCTTGCGGAGACTTTCACATGTGGATAGGGACCATGGGGTCTTCCCATCCACAATATTTCAGCTCCATCTGAGCCGCTACATGGCAAAAATGATACATTGTTACAAAAATCAAATGACACCAACCACACGCCTCCTTAAAGCTGTCTTTTGACTTACTTGGTGAGCTTGTTCATTTCAATTTTCTCTAGAGGGACAAAGGAAAAGGGGAAGGGGGCGGGGGGTGTTACTAAGAAACAGGCTTCCTCACATCCTTTCGTAAGGCTTCTCATCAATATCATTGTTGTGTTAAAGAAACGGTGGCAAAGCTATGGGAGAACCTTTGCAAGTGCAATATTGCAATTCTTCCCATCAGTAGGCACATAATTTAGCTATATTTTTAATTAGCAATATACTGTTTAAAATTTCTTGAACAAAATCCCTACCCAATTGTCCCTTAAAGCTTTGGCATTTGATTCCAATTCAGCCCGAACCAGTTGGAACCGGTCTGGATCCTAAAAATCCAGTATGGATTGGCCAATCCAAATCGACCGGAATTGGAATCAATCCAGCCGATTCTGAACAATCCGGAATCCAATTCCTGTATTTTCAAAAGCCATATACTGTTCTGCGGACTTTCACATCTTGAGTTCAATGCAGCTACAAGCCCCTTAGTAACCACGTCCCCACAGCCAAAAAAGAAAAAAATTCACCACTATACGTACAAGCCAAGCAAGTGAAGGGTTACCTCATCGTCGCCATCCTCACATTGAAAGCCGGTGTACAACAAGTTCTTCGCCAATCAATCCTCATTCAGTGGTTAGAATTGCCCATGCTGATCTTTGTTTTAGTTTCTGTTATGCAAGTCTCAAAAACAATTTGTTTTGAAGGAAAACTGCCAAGCAGAAATACATAAAAACATATTTCATCACATAATAAATGAAAACATAGTAATAAAAAGCTTAGAGCCCACTTTCTTCTGATACCAGAATAAGGGAAAGCAAGCATTTAGGGAAACAGTTCTGAACAGAACACAACCTGCAGCAACACCAGGCATGACAATTTATGCTATCCTAACAGGATGAAGGCTACCCAAATACCTTCTGTGCAGTTGCAGTCATCAAAGTCTACAACCATAAAATACAGTTTGAGGTGTCTTAGAGATAATCACATCAATGGTTAAGGTCTTCAAGCACTTAATATACTATTAATATACTATCAGATCTTCCTTAGCTCAAAAGTCCTAGTACAAACTCTTTTTAAGTACTCCCCCCCCCCCCTTTTAAATTTACAGCAGCTAGTGCTAATCTCACATTCCATAATTCCACAAGCACCACGAGGCACAAGGGTAGGCTTAGCAATCTGCGTCACAGATGGTCTGTTCAGACACTGCCTGTCGCACAAATTGTCCACGAACACGAGGTCTCTGCTCAGCCAGTCTCTTCCTGTTTTGGTAGCGGACCTGAAAAAAAAGAAGAAAAAAGACAAGCAAAGGACAGTTCCATCCAATTCTTTCACAATGAATTAGAATAGAAGACTTAATTATCAATTGGGATGTGGCATTGATCCAGTTAGCCATGAACCTCTAGGATTCAACTTATTGAATACGGTTGAGGGCAATTTATCAGTGGAAAATTCCAAGGACATGAGCACTGTCCCTCAGAAGCAACTTGGAGCCGCTGATTAGTAGGACCTGCCTTTTAACTGTTACCCAGCCACCAGTGTGCTTGTGAGTGACACGAGCTCATCTTGCTAGCCTTACCCTTGAATATAACCACTGTTTCTTTTGAGCAAGCAAATATTTCCTTAGAAAGAGTTGACTTTACAGTCTGGCTAGTTTTGGGGTATTGATTGCTTTCCCAGCATGGAAGGCTATACTCAGATGAGTCTTCATGCTGCAGAGCGTAGAGCAACAGATATTTCTGTAACTGTAAATCCATAGTGAGTTTTATCATCTATATTTTCTCCCAGGAAGAAACATAAAGACACAAAAACAACTTACCTTCTTTTCAAAGCATCTCTCTTTCCTCTTCTGACGGAACTTGGTCAAGACAGCCACTCTTCGGTTTTCATCTACTCCAATCCTACTCCCACTACCGCTACCAGCTCCACTTTTTTCAGCTATCGCATAGTCACTTTCGATTTTAATTCGTCCCAGATTCATGGCAGTGCCGCCTCCATTCTGCCAATTACTCCCATGGTTACTGCCTGAGGCGCTACCATTCAGGCTGCAGTTACCAGTGTTCCCTTCCACAGGCCCATCAGACACATTGGATGACCCACACTGTGGACCAGCTGCTGCCATGTTCTTAAATAAACTATCTTCATGATCTGGCGGTTGCTGTGGCTGCAGATTGTGGAGATGGTGGTGATAGTGGTGGTAATGATAATGGTGATGCTGGATTTGAATATCTTGCTTTGAGTCTTTTGGTTGTGCTTGCACAATGGCAGCTGCTCCATCATTGGCCTTCTTGGGTATGACTTGCTGAGGAGGGTATACATGACCATTCTGCACAGGTTGGAAGGCAGCGGGATGCAGAGATTTGGCTGTCGATGTGGAACCAAACTTGTCATTGAAAAGTGCTGGCTTGGTGAAAGCATTTTTAGTTGTGGAGCCCATGTCATTGTTGTTGCTACATCCATGGGATTGATGATTTGGAAGGGTTCCATTAGAATGAAAATTCTGTATTGATTGTGTCTTTGGTGCTTCTGAATTATTACCAAGAGAACAGCTTCCTAAGTTCCCATTGGCAGCCTGATTTGCAGTAGAAGCATTGTTGTACCTGCACATAAATGAGCATATGAAAACCAGCCTGCTCTAAATCTAGCTTACAGTATGGAAATTGGCAATATTATGTCTACAAGTTTCATTCATACCTTGAAAAGGCTGAAACGTCTGAATGTCTCAAAACATTGCATTCATCATGAGTGGCAGTACCAACATCACCAACTCCTTTCAGCCACTTTAAGCTCAGTTCAAGGGATGGTAGTTCTTCACTGTCGGTTACAGTCTTATCTCTGTCATCTGGGATCATGGAAAAGCCATAGGGAACTTCAGAAACTACTGTTTCCAACTGATTATTGGTACTGTCGGCAACCGTAGCCATTAATTCAGCATCTTGGGGCCTCATTTTTCCAATTGGATTCTTGCTTTTTAGTTCTGGTGCTCCCTTAAATATTTTCTCACAGTCCTTGCAGTCCAGTACAGGCGATATATCCTGCTTTGTGCTGGCAAAATTGGCAGAGATTTTCTCGCTTGGATATTTAAGTAGTAAATCTGAATTTCTAGGTACTCCAATCTCCAAATCTTTTCCCATTGCAACAGAGTCTGAAGAATGAAAATGAGTTGCAGCACGGATTAGTGTGACGAATAGCTACAAAAACATCTGCATGCAAAATTCCCTTTTTTTTTTTCTTTTAAATATATGTATACCAAGTTGCTCATCTTGTTCTTCACAGTCCCTTTTTGTAGTAACAGGCCCCTCATTGTCAAATGCTTCAGTCTTTGGATGAATAATCTGGGCACAAGTGCTGCCAGGAGGATCAGCTATTTGGTTCCACAGTGACATAGGTTGTGGGCTGTCAACTTCTACTGCTTGTTTTGCCCAGGTGCTCTGCAAAACAAGATAAGAACTATGCTCAGATTCTGTCAGCATTCAAGAATCTAGGTCCTTTTAGTGAACTCGAAGAAGTATTTAAGGTTCCAAGAAGTCGGTATGATCAATAATAATTGTCTTCTGTGGTATTAGAATTAATGTTATATACGCAAATTAAGGCTACTTCATCCCGTCAGCTTCTGTTTTCAAAAGACGAGTTCTGCTATTAGCTGTTAACATCATGTTCTCCAAAAATGAGTTTTTGTTCTCTCTTAACAAATAATGCATAGAACATGCCAAACCAACATAACGATGTAAACCATACTAGTAATGGTAAAGGAATTGTAAGAATACTTACTGGTTCTTGCTTACTTTGTTTTCACAAATGTTTTTAGGGCCATGTCAGGGTATTTATGAAAGCTACTAAACCTTGGTTTGTGGTACCATGCATGCTAAGTAGCCATTCAGTGGAAGAGAAACAAGAATAAAACAGTTGCAAGCAAGGTTTTAAGTACTGGTATCAGGTATTGCATCAGAAGGGTGATTTTACAAGATGAATTGTATCGTATCGGAGAGACGCTAGAGACGGAGGATCAGGATACGCTAAAGATACAATGGGTATGATCAAGATATGCATGGAAATACACTTTTGGAGCATAAAACACTATAAATAACCAATACATAACATGTATCATGTATAAACACTAAGAAGGAGAACAACTTATCACGAGACAAGTGCATTCAATTGAAATTGTACACAGGATGAGGTTCTTACATATACTAATAGTCTAATACCAGAAAGAGTTTCGGTTCAATTGAAATAGCTAAAGCTTGAGAATGGCATTGAGGCAAATATCCATCCACATATCATACTTCTAAAAATGTAATAAGAAATTAGACAACACAAAAGTAGATCCAACAACATCATTCAAAATCCAAACCTGAGTGCCACTTCCATTGTCACTTCCATCTCTAACATTTAAACCAATGCTCGGACTATCATCTTCATCATTGCTGCCAGTATTGTCAACAGACTCTTCAACACTTTTTGACTTGGTAGATTTTCTAGTCTGTATACGACTTTCACTTCCACTTCCACTTCCACTGTCACTTGACTGAGAACAAGATGAAAAATCAATGCAACATCAAATAACAATGGAAAACAGCAAAGACAGTCTCAATCACGTAGATTGTGACTAAATGATTCACAATGATTAGAGAAGCCATAAGTCTAAAGCAATCTAGAGTCTCCTTAAATTGAAATTTAGTGCTACAGATGTGAGATCAACCTTGACAAAAAGAAAGATTCTGTTAGTACTAATGAAGAAAATGATGGCTTTACCAAAGCATGCCATTCACAAATTTATTCCAGCATCAGTGTTGACCCAAAGATCCAGTTTCCCATAAATTGTGCATTATATATAGAAATTTCATCTGAAATTAAGGAAATAAAACAAAAGATAGAAACAATATAGTAACTCACACTGTGGCATCTCCTCCAAACATGCTGCCAAAGGTTTTTAAGCTCATTCTTTCGAATAGGCTTCACTAAAAAGTCAACTGCACCCTTTGACAAACACTTAAAGACTATACCCATAGAATCATGAGATGACATCACTGCATAAAAACCTCATAAGGTGTCCTAGTTGTTAATCATATCAATTTTGCTGCAAAACCATGAGAAAAAGAACTGGACTTTCATGCCAGAATTAGTAATGAAGGGATACAAGAAAAATACTCACTAATCACAGGAATGTTCTTGCAAGTTTTGTGGTTCATTATCTTGCATAGAAGACCAATGCCTGAAAAATAAGGCATGACTACCTCACTTAGCACAAGATCAATATGATTGGTCAGATCCTGTAGGATTTTCCATGCTTGCAAACCATTTGAAGCAGTTGTCACTGCAAGATCCAATTCAAAATTCAGAAGGGAAAATGGACAACAAGCATGAAGAACCAAATATATGGAGTCCAATAATACTAGGTGTTTAGTCACATAATAAGATAAATGTACTAGAACAGCATTATGATATTACTTTGATACAAAAAATGGATCTCATAAGTCAACTCCAACTTGAAATTTCTTAATCCAGAATGTTCAACACGCTCAGGCATTAAATTATTATGGAATTATATACCAACGAAGTATATATAATTGCATAAGACAACATCCAGAAAATAAAATTCGGTACCAGGTTGAAGGTCCAAATAATCCACCGTGAAAATTTAAAATCAATTATTTTTGTCCAGTCAAAAAGTCATAGAAGGAAGCTGACAAACAGAAAATCAATTTATCTAAATTACCATTTTGTTTCAATTACATGGTATGTGATACGGAGAGAATTCAATCAAGGATTCCAATTTAGGAGTGAGTTAATCATAATGAATAGATATGTAACCCCAGATCTAAAAATTGAAGTTATTCAATAGCCCACCTAAACCCCATCCCACCTCCCCTCTCCCCCCCCC
>NC_056568.1:5427093-5443500 GCF_013358625.1 Macadamia integrifolia | reverse complement strand
AAAAAAAAAAAAAAAACCCAGCCTTCTGTGAATTCCCACATCTGTCAGCATAAGTTAATATAACTAATGATACAATAAATTTTGCAAAAGTATACTGCATCAGGAATAAGAGAAAATCTGATTACAGCTAATCATCAGAAAATCATATGAAGATCACCTCACAAACTACTCCACTCAAAATGCAAGTAATAATCGAAATCAAGAAACAAGTCAAAACAAACTGAAACGGAGTAGAAACTTCACACTCGTAGATTTAATGATTTTATTAAGATCAAGAAAATCTTGTTTCGCCAATAAGAAACAGAACAACTCAGAAAAAAAAGAGAGGAGGTGATGCAACATCTCAAAAGCCACAAACCGTTTAAGAATATGATATATATTTACACAATATATTATAAACAAACTATTTCAAGCCAAGGATCAAATTAAAATGATACTCGCGACCAAGCAAAAAAAGCAACTTACCTTCATAACTGCAATTTCGAAGCAGAGCACTGACCACATGGCGTGTTGAATCATCATTTTCCACCAGCAGAACCTTCAGTGACCTAAGAGGTAGAAACCTCTCCCAACTAACCACTGGCCCTTGAGGCTGTTGTGGGGGTTGCTGCACAACAGCCGGGGTCTGGATGGCCCCTTCATGTCCATTTATATCCTCAGCAACCTCGTTAACCCTTGACTCATCTTCTTCCGAGAGACCCTGCCCCTCACCCACAACTCCGTCCCTAATTTCATACACATGGTTAATAACCTCCCCGAGCCTTTTGGTTTCAGTAGCATCATTGTTCAGAGGAACACTCCCCATCAACCAGATTCAAAAAGACTGATGATGAGGAAAACAGTTGATTGAACCGGTGAGAAACCCTCCTTCACTCCACTAGAGTACTTGCACATTCCGCTTCCCCAAAGAAATCACCTTCCACAATCATAAAACCATCAATTTAATGGATGACATGGATTAATACACAACCTCAAAATTGAATTTCAAAGAGATTAAACTGCTTCGAAACGTAACTGAAACGGTCAAACCTCTACAATCCGCTCTTGCCCAGTGCGACTAGAGCAGGTTATCAGATCAACTACAATAATCCAAACCCTAATATCTGCTCAAAACAGATAGAACTGGTATGTAAATAAAGGGTGAACAAAGCATTCAACTCAAAAGCGAAGGTCTCATACTCTGATGTAATCTTTCACAGAGGAAAAAAATTTCAGAACCTTGCAAGGTAGTATCTCAATATTTGAAAAAAAAGAGGAAAGTGATGAAAATTAATCACATAAAGAAGAACTATTACCTTGGGAAAACAGAAAAAGATACTTCTAAAGCTCCATGGATTTATATAAAACCGGAGTTACCTTCGAGCTTGATCTTGCAAAAGAATTGCAAAAAACAATCAGATCAGTTTTAACTAGGAAAATTATCAGGAGCTTCATGCCATGGTTTTCAGATCAATATAAATTAAGGATTGCAATAGTGTTTGCATTACAATGTTTGTTGTTGATGTTCTTCTTCTTCGTTTAAATGTTGCAGACGAGCTTGACTGGTCGGAAAGCGGCGAAGCAAACAAGGAAAAAAGAGAAAATATTTCAGAGAAGATATTTAGATTATGTGGAAGAAAGAAGAACCTCTGGAGCGTCTCCGTAGAGCCACGTAGGATTCCATAAGGTCCGACGTGGACAGAAATGAAGCCATGGTTACCTTCTGAGACGGACAAAATCTGGAGCCCTGAAGCTGAAGGTGGGGCCGTGGGGGTGGGGGTGGCGGTGGTGGTACCAACCGCATCTTACACGAATCTCTTAGATATCTAATGGTGCCACCAGCACACGTGGCTCAACCTAAAGACAGATAAAGGTTTAGAAAGGTTACGCCCCCTAAACCCTTAAAATTTGGTAAACGTCGTTTTCGGTTTTCCTAGATATTTGTAGTTTGGCGAAGTAAAAACTAACGTCGGTATTTAACGGTGTTTAGTTTCCTATAAATACCCAATATTTTCTGCCCCGCGAAGGGGACGTTTCCCTTCCCACTCCCCGGTCTCCCGCCATGAGAAACGGGGAAAGAATAAGATACAGACTCATACATCGACAGGTGGCCCCTCAAAATATCTTAGTTGATTAAAGCGGTTTCGTTTGGTTGGAAGGAAAATTATTGGGGAAGAAAAATGAAATATTATTCCATTCACGTGAATGATTTAGATTCTCATTCTCTTCCGCAAGGAAGATAGATCAGAACACATTCTATGGCTAGGAGTCCTTTCAGGTGCCTGCTCAAGTGAATGTGGTTGGACTCTCTCTCACGCTGGAAAGGATATCAAAATCTATTGCTAACTCCAAATCACGTTTTATTTTACATCCAAGTCTCTTAAAATATTCTTACGATTTAAAATGTAAAATAAAAATTACAATAGTAAATATACTATTATTAAATATGATAAGAAATTTAAATAAGATAGTCCAATCCTATGGGATAATGAGTACAATTTTTTTTTTTTTGGTTTGAAAATTTTTTATTTCTCTTTTCTTTAATTTCCTTTGCAATCAAATGTAGATATCATAAAAAAATTTAAGGAAAAAGAAATACATGTTGTTAGTGTACGCTCTCTCAATCCTTAATAAATATGTAGTTTTCATTTTTTTTTAGGGAAATTTACCGCACCACCCCATGGAGAATGCCACAATGATAAGACCACCCCCTCTATTTTGCCAAATTATTCTCAGACCCCCTACCGTCAGTCACTGTTAAGGAATATACTATAGTTGCTGACATCAACAACTATATTTTATTTTAAATACCAAAATACCCTTATAAAATAAAAAGTACCAAAAATACCCTTAACATAGGTTAATATTTCTTTTTTAATCTTTCGATTCTAACTTACAAATAAATTCTAGAGATTGAAGAATTCTTGGAATCAAAATCAATTAAAGCAGAGATAAGTGAAAGAGAATCTTAATTTGCATACATTGTACTTATCATGAGAGCAATTGATCCCAATTTTAATGGAGTTGTTCTCGATTTGCTTTGCCTTCTGGTGGTCTCGACTCATAGAATGATCGGCGGCAACAGTCGAACCCTTTTAGTAGTCGGCGGCGACGATGGTGTCGACGTCAAAGCCATGGATTGTAAGGTGAGTGATGCGAAGGAGGAAGAAGAGGAACATCACTTAATTTGGAGAATAACTCCACCGGACTTGTTAAGTGTGTGTTTTGCTTTGACTTTATAAGGACTTGAAATGGAGAAGATTGGAATTTCCGGCCACAATATATAAAGGAGTGGTTGGTTTTTAGTAATCTTTTACGTTGTTTCTCCGTTTTTCGAAAGTCAGAAAAGTGGAGATCTCTCTCAAAGAAGAGAGAAAGACAGCTTGGAAATTCTCTCTCTCTCTCTTTCTCTCTCAACGACCTCAGCTCCGAGTATCTTCTGGTGCAAGAAGATCTAGTGAGAGTGAGATCGAACGAAGCAGAGCTTTCTCTCTCTTCCTCTTCCTGTTTCTCTCTCTAACATTCTCCATTTCACTCAGTCTGCAACTTAATGGTGGATCGCCAATCATAGAAAAGTAAGTTTTTTTACAGTTTCGCTTTTCCTTTTCCTTTTAATTGGTTGTTGTTGACTGCCATAAATTGTGGCAATTTTAAAAGATTACAAATTTTGCTTTGTCGGAGAAAGTTTGGTTTACTGAATTGGGGTTTATGTTTCGTGCCTTTTTCCTTTTTAGCTTCTGTATGATTTGGATGATCGGAAGCAAATCTATAGTGTTCCGAGTTGGATGAAGAGGTGGTTGGCTTATTTTTTGAATTCTTGGACGATCGGGAGGGATTAGACGGAGGGGACGATAACAGAATATGTTGAGAGATGAGGCTTCAGTATAGGAAAGATGGGGTGTGTGCTTGGAAGAGTGATTTCGTCTGTGGTAGGTTCGGATGTGAGGGAGAAGGAGAAGGAGAAGGAGGTTGAGAGGGAGAAGGAAATGACCTTGTCTGTTCCATCGGGGAGGAAATTGCATGTATCGTTGTCAACGATCGAGACCACTGAGTTTCAGAATGGGGAGAACCATAAATGGAGAAGAATTATTCTTCAGGTTTTTTTGGTATAATGGTTAAAACAAGTTTTTTTAATGGTAAGGGTATAATGGTCATTTTAACTCCACACTTAACACTGACTGGCGGTATGGGGTTTGAGAATAATTTGGTGAAACAAAGAAGATGGTCTTATCATTGTGGCATTCTTCAGGGGGTGGCATAATAAATTTTTCTTTTTTTTATTAAATATAAGGAGAGAGAATGTTGTCTTTTCACTTTTTTTTTACTGCTTTTTTCCCATAAAAAAAAGAGTAACATGTAAATCCCTCTCTCCAAATTTTATTTTAAAAAATAAGAAAATGATGGAGAGAGAATTGGCGGCGCACATTGCATACCCCCTGTCTCTTCGTTTACCATGTTGGGACTTTCCAAATGAATGGTGGCATTTCCTCCATGCACACACACTCCTGATAAAGTTCTTTTTTCTTTTTATAAATAATATTGGGAGTGTTCTTTGTTTGAGATCGGAACTCCCATACCTGCACAAGACCTAATCATCACCTCTTTTTTATTCAATCTATGTGGGGCAAAGAGATTATTTGAGAGAGAGAGACACGAGGAAGCAGAAGATAGAAGACCCAATTATCGCCTCTTTTTTATTCAAATGATTAGGACAAATTGGGGATTGAATGGATAAACGCATGGTCCTAGATTCAATTCTCCATTTGTGCATTTGAGTTGTAAGTGAAGACCGTGACATGTAAGTTGCTGCGCTAGTCTCCCTAAGGATTAGTCAATGTGCATGAAAACCAACCCTGACACCTTGATTAACCAAAAAAAAAAAAAACAGACACAAGGAAGCAGAACTACCAAACAGTTGTTTCTGTTGGTCGATCTGATCAAATGAATGGCAATTTGCCCATTTGGTACTGCCCTTACTTATTAAGGTCTCCGGCACTGTACTGGGCATAACATCCAGAACACTGGAACTGCTGATTCTCCATACACACTGATAGAGGGAGAGATTTTTTTTTTTTTTTGCTATTCTATCCTACTGGCCAGCCTATTGGGCGCCAGTAGGGCTAAGAACCAACTCCTCCTACACACGAAGATGACAAGATTCGAGGTGAGATTAAATCACCGAATCATGCTTTTAACATTTTAATACAGTTTGACACAATTTGCATCAAATAGTCACAGAATAAGAACTAAAGGGAGGGGGCTGAACCATGTTTGACATTTTGCTCCCGTTTGCAGTTTGCACACAAGGTGCTTCTTTATCATAATTCATACTAGTAGTCCACCATCAAAACTTACAACAAAATGAACAATGAACCTGATTTCCACAAATTTTTTGGTGGATAATATTGTAACACACACACACATACTAACTGATCTCCATCATTTCCAGAGTCTGAAACTCAATCCTCCAAATGAATATACCTTTCAAACTAAACCATTCTTCACCATGTAAAATAATGGTGATGTTTAGCCTTCTATCCGCCAAATAATAGACAAAATTCCTCTCATGTTACACATCTTGTAACGCCCAACTAAGCAGCCATCTCATTAAATGATTGACCAGAGTTGAGGGATTTATTTAGGATACAAATGGATAAAATATATGTTGTTCTCTTCAAATTTACTGTGCATGTCCATCCCATACATGCAAAGAATGACCCACTCACCTCAAGAGAATTGCATATGACTCTACTTCATGCAGCTGCAGACTGCTTGCCATCATGATCATCAAGATTCAGAGCTTGCAGCAACTTAGGCCAAGTTTCGGGGATCCCTCCAGGTAGATCAAACTCCAACAACTTTTCTCGACTGCGATAGAACTCCTCTAAGGGCTGGCTCTGCAGGAGCAACACAATTATCAAATTCAATGTCTAATCACTAAGTGATCAACAAGATGAACCATGACCACATAGATATACCAAAGCAGAAAGAGTTTTATTCCATGAAAACACATTGTCATATTAGTTTCAGTTGGCGAGGGGTATAGAAAACCATAGAATGGCAGTAAGCTGTGAGTCCAATCAATCACCAACTTGTTGAGGGGGGCTCCAAACCATAGATGCATAATGAATGAGTCTGATCAGATCAACATTCTTACATATAGTCAGTAAAACATGTAGCACCATAAGTTCCTCAATTACTTCATCTGTCAGGGATAAAGATCCTCAAATCAGTCAGCTATTCAGCAGTCTATACAAGACCAATGACTGATGGGAAATGGGAAACTACCATCCTCCATGTGAATAAGCATGTTATTTCTTTCTGTCATCTATCCCCTCACTCACCCATTCTTTAATTTCTCTACTTGGACAGATATCAGCACATCATATCTTCTCTTGTATAATTTTAACAAAACTGCATGGTAGTTCTTAAACAACTCTGTATAATAAAGTCTTATTACAGCATTATACTGTTCCCCCACTTGTTCTTAAATGTGCATTGCCCTCCAGTTACGGGGACTAAATCAATCATCCTGACAGCTTCCTACACACCACATTACTCACTGCTTCACTAATGGTGTGATTTTACCTTTTCATAATCCTAGCCATTTCAAAATCCTAATAACTGAGTTGAAAGCCCACATAATAGATTAACTTCTTTAACTAGAGTAACAGCAGTTGAAGCAGCAGCAGCAATCAGAATTAATTAACGCTTGAGAGAATGGAGCAATACCATTTCATTGTATACACGAAGTCGTGCTTTCACAACTTCTTCTGTATCGTCAGATCGAGTGATAAGCTTCGATGCACAATGCGGAGGAGGGAGAAGTGGAGCCATGTATATTCCAGGTCTCCCATTCTCACCCTTGATATCAATATTCGCAATATTGAAGTTCCCACCACACTGGCTGCAAATCCTTCTTCCAAGACATTTCTCAAGAAGTACATTTTCCTGGAGCTTTAGGTTAATAACCAAGTCAATGTCGGTGACATCCTCCAATATTTCCTATACAAGCAGGGAGGGAAAGTGAACTAAGAGAACAGAACAAAAGGTATGACTCTACTCGTTGACAATAAAATATCACAACAATGCAGCAGGCTAAGGACTTTTTAAAAATTTGAGTTCCTGCAGACTTATGTATAGTGGTGCAGAAACTCGATAATAAACCATTCCATCAATGATGCAATTACAGAATTAGAGGCATAGCAGTTCAATGTCCACTAGAGTATCTTGGACTTATTTCTGGCACCTTTTTTCGACATTCATACGCAATCTTTAATCCGTTTACCACAGCTTATCTCGATAATTTCCAACTGAGGCACTAGAGAAGAAGTGCATCCACAATATCTTGAAGGGAGCTAACCAGTATAGCTCCACATTTCTTTGTAAAAGAATGGTTCAAGCTGTAAGAAACAGGGGAATTAAAAACCTAGTAATCATAACAGCAGCGAGTACAGTGTAGACATTAACTTCAGTAGGTGATCTACGTAGAGATGGATGAGTCACATACTTTGAGCCATTGACCCAAAAGATCCAGTACGTGATTCCTTTGAACTCCAAGATAATGGAGGATCTGACATAGACAGATCCTTAACCCAAGCTATCTCCTCATCCCAGTTCTATAGGTAATATCTTCAAATATTGTGCTATCCCACTTCTTCTAAAAACCCCAGAAAGGAGGGAAGAAGACCACAAACTGATGCAGTTGGGAGTTGGGCTTGAGATAGCCTTTGATTTGATTCATTTTCTTTCCTTTTTAGAGTTAGTATTAGTATGGTAGATTTTCAATTGAGTGAGATTTTATTTCTATTTTAATTAGATGCAATATTTGTTTCAAATAGGAAAGTAGGTCTGTTTTCAGTCTTTAAATAGATGTATTGAACTCAACTGAGAATTAGAATTGAATGAAACTAAAATTATATTTTGGATGAAATTATGGTTGCCACGGGCTGCTTATCTCTTGTTCTCTTTCTCTGAAGTTCTCTCTCTGAACTCTTCTCTTTTTCCTTCTTATCTTCTTCTTTCTCTGAAATTTTCCATCTCTCTCTTCTGGTTTTCTCTCCTATTCTTTTGTTTCTTTTCTTATGTTTTCTCTTCTTCTTCCCCTTTCCCTTCTTCTGCTGTTTAATCCTTTTCTTATTTTTCTGCTGATTGAAACTTCTGATCTGAAATACTCTGTTTCTGGACGGTACATCTGAGAGGAGTTCATGCGGTAAAGCTCATTACAACCCATCCATCGGTTCTGGAACTTTGGGCGAAGGGTCTTCAGTCCTAGGCAAGCTAAACCCTAGGGTCTTATTCTCTAAAACCACTTCCTGGTACAAGATTGAAACCTGAAATCAGAGTTGGGTTTTTTTCACCACCCAGATTTGTTTCAGCATCACCTTGGTCGATTAACCCTTGGAGTTTGGAGCTGTGTCCAGTTGATTTCAAGAGGCCTGAAGATTGTAAAGTCTTACCCAAGATTTCCGATTGAAAGAAGTCCTGCTTGCTGAGATTTCCTCCACGAACCAGGTCTGGTTTCGTGACATGCTCCACCTCTGATTTCTGTCCAGAGGTTGAAGATGATACCTTCTATCGTGAGTTATTTTTTGTCTAACTTCTGTTTTTCATTTATACCCCTGCCAATACTTTTGAATACGCTTGAGTTTCTTTATTCCTAGTTCCTGATATTACAATAAAGGCCCTGACTTAAGAGTTTGTTATTCCAGTTTAACCCCACCTCTGTTTTACTTTTCAGAATCAACTATCTCCTTTTGAATTAATTCCTGTTGTGTCCTAAGCCAATTATCTAATTCTAAAAGGGTTCTGAATAGTTTGTAAATTACAAGTTTGCCCCTATTTAGAAATGCCTATGTATTTACAGAATTGCCATTCTCTTTAACTTGAGTTTAATTACAGTCCTGCCATTGGTTATTGCTATTATTTGTTGAGTGTCCAAGTGGGCCCTAAGCGATCCGATTTCAGTCCTTGGGATCTGGATCCGCATCACCATCACAAACACAGAAACATTGCATGAAGTAGAGTTAGGGAGCTAATGCCTTCTGTTACTAAGGAAGTGAGCAAAACCACATTGGAAAAGGCCATCAGGGAAGACTGCAAAGCTTGACCTGTACGAGCAATGTCATTCGAAAGAGGTTCTGTGGTGTTCTGAAACTGGGAATGGAAGAAACTCCAGGGCCTCTAAACTATGTGTGAATGGGACACCAGAGGTATAGCAGGTCTTACACTCTTACAGCTATTCAACTTCTTCCAAACAATATAGCAAAGAGGGACTGCAGTCTTCTCCAACTGGAGCGGAAGTTTCTTCAGGGCCAGCACAATTATGAAGAGTAGACAGTGCATACTGAAACTGCCAGAAGGCTGTCCAAACCTATAAAAGGCCCGCAGCTTGTGTCAGGTTGTTTACCATAGCACCTTACAAGATAGGGAGTTTGCACTACCCACTTTTAAGTTGGCTGGTGAAACCATTAGGACACAGTCTCATTCGGAGGGGGAAAATGAGACTGAAGAACCTGCCACATGTTCAGTTGGAGGTCGAAAGAACATGACCTTAATGGATTTTCTCTTGCCATGACTTCATTGAGCATACGATGGGTGGCTACATCCAGTGTCACAACAAGGAGATGAGTAAAAAATTGAGCAGACTTGATTATAAGAATCATCAGCTCAATATATCTTCCGAAATTCCCCACATTTTCCGATGTCCTGAATTAGAAAAAAAAAAAAAAGAAACAATACATCTAGTAGTGAATATCACTTGATTAGGTTTTATTTTTTCCTAAGCAGTTGACCAAGAAAGTACCCATAGAAGGTCACGTTCTGAGCCTCCTGCACGTATCACAAATTAATACACACAGGAACAACAGTTGTTTTTCATTCTTTCATCCTAGGACATAAGCAAAGAGCATGATTATAGTAGAGAACTAGCTTTGCTCCACCAACTCTGGCAAAATTGATAAAAATAAAAACCGAACTCTAATTTTGAAAATTCTGCGCTATCACCACAAGTGCTCAATGCTTACCGCTTGTCTTATTGTTCGAGGGAAACCATCAAGAATGAACCCTGATTCACCCTTGGCTTCTCCTGCTTCAAGCCGCTGAGACAACAAATTGAATATAATTTCATCTGAGACCAATTTGCCTTGATTTACAATCTCTGCAAGCTGTCCAAAAAACAAAGATAAATAAATAATGGAAATAGCATTAAAGATGTGGGAGAAGAGTTTTCCAAGAGCAACAATTACTGCATCTCCCCACTCTACTAAGAGATAACTATGCTAAATGGAAATATATCATTTTGAGTCACATAGAAGATCAGTGCAGTTTTTAATGAGATGCAAACATGTAGCACAAATGAGTGGTCAAACAAAAGGTGAAAAAAACAACATAGCAGATATTACAATCATCAAGCACTAATAATCTTTTGATCAGGCCCAAAAGAAAACAAAAATGTTATAGATAATAGCGGCACAATAGTTAGTAAATTTTTTAGTTATTCATAAAGGTATGACTCTCAAAAATAAGTTTAAAAAATTGTGTTTTTCGAATAATTGCCAAAAGAGTAATAGAGGGTAAGACATTTTTTGGCTCCCACCAAATAATATATGAAACTAATAAAATAAATAAATAGAAGTTGGCAGAAACCAAATTTTCTCTCCTGTTTGTCTTACTAACTAAACTCTAACTCCTCCAGCCTTCCTTTGCCTTTTTCCCTCGATTAACCCAGCCAACCAGCCCACGAGCTCCATCTGTCCCTCCATACAGAGCAACACACCTCCCAATACGGTGAGGAGCAGCTCACCATCCGTGTCTAGGAACTCCATGTATGTCTGATGAAAAAGCTATATGTTCAGTCATGGTCTATTGACACAGGCCACAACAATCACATCCAATGTTCATGCCACAGTAGTGGCAGAATCACAATAAAAATGGAGATAAAGTAGATGTCAGCATTGGCAGACACTAGGGAACCACAACCCAACCCTGATGGAGGGCCAGTAGGGGTAGGGAAGAATCTCTGAGATGAACTCAGAGTTGCAGGGGAAGGAGAGAAGATTCGCACAAGAAAGGGGGGGGGAGAGAAGAGAATCTTACACTACCCGCAGGCACTCAAACAGTCAATTCAACTCCTTCTATTCTTCAATCTGTCCTCTAATTGAACGATTACATGCATTTAAATAGTAAAAGAAAACCAACATTAAAAGGAAACCTCCTCTAATTTGGAAACTCAAATTAATTGGAAACAACAATCACATCCAATGTTCATGCCACAGTAGTGGCAGAATCACAATAAAAATGGAGATAAAGTAGATGTCAGCATTGGCAGACACTAGGGAACCACAACCCAACCCTGATGGAGGGCCAGTAGGGGTAGGGAAGAACCTCTGAGATGAACTCAGAGTTGCAGGGGAAGGAGAGAAGATTCGCACAAGAAAGGGGGGGGGAGAGAAGAGAATCTTACACTACCCGCAGGCACTCAAACAGTCAATTCAACTCCTTCTATTCTTCAATCTGTCCTCTAATTGAACGATTACATGCATTTAAATAGTAAAAGAAAACCAACATTAAAAGGAAACCTCCTCTAATTTGGAAACTCAAATTAATTGGAAACAAAATCCTAGTAGCTATCTCCTACTTAAGTTGCCAAACATAAAAAATTGCATGAAAATATAAATGAAATCCTAAGAGATCCTACTAGTCAAAGACCCAAATTGGATCCGGTTCAACTCTGTCTGGATACCCAGATGGGTTTGGATCAGTCCATAGGTGCGAATCTACATCAATTCCCCCGGTGTTGAGAAAAACCCATCCACGAGTTTCGTAGAACGGGGAGAATTGATACCACTTGATCAACATCCATCCTTGCCTGTATAAAGTCACCATCGAAACCATGATCGAATGCTATGAAATCCACGACGCGAAGTTCATTGGTAAAGTAGTGACTCAAAAAAATAAAATCGATTGGTTCATTGAAGAGATCAACCGATTTAAATCTTTTCACAAGTTGATCTTCAATTTCCAACGATGCCATCTCATCTTCCACCATTGGTGAGTCATCTTCTGGCTCATCTACTTGTTGATTGCTCAATGGCTGAGATCATATAGTTGAAAGTAGAGTGTGCTTAGGCGTTGATGCTCGTGATGTCGTTGAATCTAATCGAGCTTCTCTCGTATCAATTGCATTTGTTGACGGATATCCAATAAAAGATCTAGCCAGGTTGTTGTAATCACTATGGATGGATACTCAAGTAAGGAGTGAGTGGTAGAATGTAAATTGGACGTTCAACCTTTTTTTTTTTTTTCTCCCGGTTGAAGTTAAACTTGAAACACAAAAAGAATGGGACTTAAAGTATTAAGGAAGAGGGGAATACTTGGAAAGACAAAAGAAGGTGTAGAGGTAATCGGGTATTTTAGGAATACCACAAGAAATAATTAAGAAAGGGCAAGTCATGGAGTGTGGGGTTACCGATAGAAAAAAAGGTGGGTTTTCTGCCCTCTCAGAGATGGAGAACCGGCGAAGGTTCTCTGCTCTGTCACCAAGGGAACCAACGAAAGTTGAGATACACCGCTACAACAAAAGAGGCCCAACGAGAGAAGTGGGAGGACTTCCAGAGAGCCGACGACGTTGAAGGAGGGGGTCCACAACTAGGTACGATTCCTCTTTTTTTTCTTTTGGTTCGATCTTGTCTCTTTTTTCTCCTCTTCTTCTTCTTTTCTTTTTCTTTTTCTTTTGTTGGTTGGGTCTTTCTCTTCACGTCTTCTACTTCTTTCTTCTTGTGATGTTCCAGATCTCTCTCTCTTCTCTTCTTCTTTTTTGTCGACTTCTTTTTGTTTTTTCCCTTGCTGCTGGCGGAGGGAAAGAGGAGGCGGTGGGGGATTTCTTGTTGGGGATCAAAGGGGTGGGTTTCTGTGGGAAGCCGAAAGAGATGGGATTGAAGTTCTAGTGTGATTTTTTTTTTGCTGTTCTCACTCTCAGCAGAAACCAGAACAGAGAATAGGGAGAAAATGGGAAAGAAAAGAGGAGGTTAATGGGAAGGGGATGGAACAGGGAGGGAGAACGAAGGAGAGGATCCTTCGGCTTTGATACCAAGTTGATGGAGGGCTGGTAGGGGTAGGGAAGAATCTCTGAGATGAACTCAGAGTTGCAGGGGAAGGAGGGAATATTTGGACAAGAAAAGAGGGGGGGGGGGAGAGAATCGCACACTGCCCGTAGGCACTCAAACACTCAATTCAACTCATTCTTTAATTCTTCAATATGTCCCCTAATTGGACGATTACATACATTTAAATAGAAAAAGAAAACCAACATTTAAATCCTAGTAGCTATCTCCTACTTAAGCTGAAAAAAATAAAAAAACAAAAAATTGCATGAAAATAAAAATAAAATCCTAAGAGATCCTACTAGTCAAAGACCCAAATTGGATCCGGTTCAACTCTATTTGGATACCCAGATGAGTTTGGATAAGTCCATGGGTGCGAATCTACATCAAACCCAATGCATGGATATAGCAGAGTTCTCTGCGGAAGGTTAGTTATTCCAGGAACAATAAGTGCATATTTGACTAAGCATCTCACGCCAACCTATGCACAAGAAACAGAAGCCTAGACACCATGGGGATGCTTCTCAGGCTACTAAGCTTCTGATGGAAAGATTCCAAGCACTACCTTCTCATTGGATCCTTTTTTAGAGCTTCTCCTTATGAAGAAGCTGGTTTCTGACAATTTGAAAAGACTGAGAAGCTCCCAAAAACATGCAATGAGTGTGTTTCCTAGAGCATTGTGGGTGTGCCTTTAGTAGAAATTGTTGTTGTTATTCTAGTAGGACCTTTCTTCCTGACATTTTTTCACTATATTTGCTGAAAATTTTCTGCACCAACCTGAAAAACCTGCAAGCCTCCATATTGTCTTTTACACTAAAATTCCATAAATGCAATCCAATAATCTTCAATTTCCCCTTTTCTAGCCTATTTTAATAAAGCAGCACTCAATTTTCCATCTAGTCCCGAATTACAAATTCATATTATCAAATCTTACCATTTCCCAATTTCTTAGAGCGAAACCTTCAATCCTTCTAGCCTTTGTCCTTCCCTGAGTGCCACATCAGAATTTGATTCTTTCCCCTCAACTAAAGTGATTTAAATGGACAGATATTTCTCTTTATTCGGGATATCTATCAACACAAAACTAATGAGATCTCACTCAAAATGAAAACATCGAGTCTTTTTGCATGCAATCAAATTACATCACACCATAGCTGCACTGCCACAATTTGCTGTTCAATAATTTAGGCCTGGAATAGACCAAGACTAAAACATCAATGAAATTCATTTCTTCACTCTACTTTGGAAAAGGAGTTTCAAGTTTGCAAATATGAAAAGCATCATTGATATTATTATTGTTTCTGGTACAGAAAAAACATAATTCACGTTGCAGTAGAAAGATGTAGAGAGAGAGAGAGAGAGAGAGAGCCAAGTTCCCAACCCAGCCTGCAATTCTAAAATTGTTACCTATAATGATGAGAAATGATAGTGTGAATAAATAAGATGATATCTCCCAGAAAAAATATTAAGCCTCACATATAAAGGCTCAGGGTAAGACAACTACAGCATAGCATAAAACACTTGACCATATATTGGTCTTCATGTTGCAGAAGAAAAACAAAAATCCAGAGAATACTCATAGATATGCTTACCTTTCAGCCCACAAATTCAAAATCATATCATAACATTTACATGAAATCGTACTTTTTGGTTAGAAATAATTATTGGGAGGGGTATTAGTCTGACGCTCATTGTCCATAAGTGATACACAACCAGGATCCTGCCCGTACAGTGGTTCCCACTTCTACACAAGGGTGAGCCTTAGTCCTCATGCACTCCTAGGTTTGGAACCCTGCTATGAGATTGCTATGGACCTACCCAAGTATACAATAATCAAAATTTGAAAGATAATGGCAATTCTGTAACATGTCAAGGTTTACAAGGGAGTAGCAAAGCCGTAAATAAGAATCTTAAAGGGCAGCTTGTTAGCTAAAAATGGGAATGAATAAGAAGGGAATTAAGAATCAAAGAACTATGGCAGACTATGCATCAGCCAGAAATAAGGATAGAACAGAATTAAGATGAAGGGAGTTATTCTGGGGAAGAGGAGGACTATGATGACAACTAAAATAGTGCCACCATGTTATCTTCTAACTTACAACAAGAGCAGAAACCAGTGGCAAAGAGGCTCAGCTTTGAAGAAGGATTCTCCCTCATGAAAGATCCAATTAAACTAGGACTTAGGGGATTGGCCGCAACTACCACCCCTCCCAATAAGGCCTAGCAAGTTGAAAGGTCAAGCCAAGGGGGGGGGGGTGGAAGGACCTGAAATCAGATTTGACGGTAGAAGAAGAGCCAAGTTTCTGCGTTGACTTGGTTCTCACAAAAGGCAAGATTTCTGGGGAGAGCTTCCAGGGATTAGGTCACCCAGGGAAGGGCTTCTTTTGACCCAAATATCAGGGAGAACGAACAGTATTGATTGTCGTTGATTGAAAGTGACGTGAGCCTGCAACTCCCGTAAGAAAAGAACAGGAAAGGAGGAAGAACGAAACAGGAAGAAAGGGAAAGAAAAATAATGGGAATCAAGAAGAAGAACTAAGGGAAGAACAGATGAGGAAGACGAGATTGACCAACCTGGTCGCACACAACTCCACAAGGAGATAAACCAACACATATTACGTTCCATTATTCAAATTTAACCATCTCGATTGAGGTACATCCATGTATATAAGAAAGATAGAGTCATAATTTCAACCAAAAACAGAAATTAACTCAACTAAGGAAACCCACCATAAGTATGTTGTAATGGGAGTAACCTGCTAAATATTGGACTGTAATAAAGTAAACCAACAAGATAAGGAAATAAACTAATAATAGAGAAACTAATATGCTATCTAGATCTTCCACAATCCTGGGTTTTAAGGAAACCAGAAATATCCAACAGATCTTTCTGTTCTTTTTGGCTGCAAACTGCCTCAGGGGGGAACCACTTCAATGACTGGATGGGGCCATTCATGCCGGCAGGAGCATCAGGTTAGCATTATCCAAATATCTTAAACTGAACCAAAAGAAGGCAGAGCTGGAGGGATTCTGAAGAAAGTGAAATAATAGCAAATCCTGTCACACTGCTTCTATTGTTATTTAAGTTTCTTCAAGTTCTCAAAGTACGGAGCTGAGTATCGACTGACTGATGGTTAACTTATGGAAGTTACATTCAAATTGGTACTTGGTGGGTCAAAGAACCTCTGAAACTTGTAAGTTGATATGGATATCAGCACGCGCTGTCAATGTTAACGTTATGCTCTAAATCTCTCTCCTTTTTTTTTCCCCTCAGTAAAGCGGTGAAAATAGTTGTGATTTTGCTACTGGTTCCTGTGTAGTCACA
>NC_056568.1:5414122-5427064 GCF_013358625.1 Macadamia integrifolia | reverse complement strand
CCCCCCCCCCCCCCCAAGATTGTGTTGAACGAGGAAGAAATTTAAAATTATCTGAGTCAAGCATCGAGTGGGATATGCTTCACGATGCCGATAAAAAAAAAATTGAAAGAGGTATGCCTTATGAGTCCCACAACAAGCTCTTGATAGGTGAGGCTCTCAAGAATCAATATAGCTAGATTTCGATACAGATCTCATTCCTATAAGAAAGATTAGCAAATGAATCAACAGAAATGACATCAAGAAGAAAAAAAATGGATTCGAATACGCTAGGGATTTGGTTTAACTGACCTGTTTGAAGAGGGGACCGGAGGAGGATAGCTCCTCGCGAACGAGATCACCTGTTGCGATGTGAGGGACGCCAAGAAGCTTAGAAAGACGGCTGGCATATGTGCCCTTCCCAACTCCTGGGCAGCCCAGGAACACCCACTGCACGTTCCTCTCCTTTGGATCTCGTGGCACTGAGAATGCTTTGATAGACGTGGGCGGCGGCGAAGATGGGGCACGACGGAGCTGAGCAGCTTCAGAAAACGTAGATGAAGACAAGCTCCTCCACAAATTATCCGTAGTCATCCATGAATACGATGATGAGAAAGACAATTCTCTCTTCGCTCTTAGGAGGCGGTTTAAGGCCGCCATGGATGGAAGAAGAGAATCACAGGAATTGCAGAAAGCAGCGAGAGAGAGAGAGAGAGAGAACGGCGATTTCAGAAAGTATCTCGAGGGCGGCAGTTTCTAATGGCACATGAGCAGAGTCTCTCTCTATTCCTTTCTTTTCTTCCTTGTGAGGGTAACGTGCACGTGGCGACCTTTTCAAATGACCGGTTTAAAGGAGTACGTTGGACACTTGGAGCCACCCGGACCCGGCCCACCCCTTTGATTTGTTGTTAGTGGCCGTGAGCAAAACCTAAGCCCTAATTAGGACTTATGACTTATGAGTAAGGAGCCAAGGGAGGCTGACAAATGGATAGATGAATTTCAGATTTGCTGATTTGTCTCCTGTTTGATACAACCCACGGTCCCAATTAAGGATGTGAATTTGTAACTGAAACCGTTTATATTGAAATCGTAAAACCGTTTAGTAAATAATACGATTATGGTTTCAAGTTTCAAGCTAAGTAATTAAACAGGTTGGGTCGGTTTTAACCGTAAAATCCATTGGTTTCAAACCAAATTGAAATCTTTTAAATCGATCCGATTAATCCATTTAACAATTAAATAAAACAGGGGCAATAATCCGGATAAAATTTAATTAAGTGTCAATCCTGCTTTGGTATAATTTATTATAATTCAGTTCAAGTTTAGGTTTTAGATCATGAACTTGTAATCCATATATGTTACTATGTTATTACGTTATCACAAATGGGGTGTTTTGGCTGAACCACATGTCATCTTAATATTGTGTGCTGTAGAAGGCTGGATTGGGGTGTTGTATGATATTAGTTCTATATGTTTGAGAATGGTCATGCAAAGAAATAGCACTAGATTATCAAATTAAGACATACCATCGTTAATATAGGATCTCTTATTTGTGGTTGCCAATTATTTTTGGATAAGCTTATGATCTTCAGTTTAGAGATGGTTGCAAGTTATAACAAACCAATTGTGAACCGTTTTACAAACCGTATGGAATAAACCAAAACAGAAACCGTTTAAAACAGCGAACCCGACACCATTTAGAAACCGTGGAAACCGAAACTGTTTACTAAACGGTCATAGTTTCAGAAAGTGAAATGTTTAGTAAATGGTACGGTTATGGTTTTAGTCAAATAAATGTGAACTAAATCGATCCACACCGTTTAAACCGAAAACCAAACCGATTAACACCCTTAGTCCTAATACCATTTGTTTGGTCAATTTTTTTTTATAGGTAATTTATATGTATTAAGGAAAAAAAAAAAAAAAAACATAAAAAACACAAAGAATGGCAACCCCGACAGCCTTCTTTGGGTGGATCAAAAGAAATGAGGAGAGGTATCTAAATCAAATAGGACAAATCCTAAAGCACAACTTATATACTATAGAAAGAAAATTTTAGCAATTAGGAAAAATGTTATGAAGGAGTTAAGTAACCCAATCTTGGGAGCGAAGAAAGTACGAAACACTTTTCATGCGATAACTTTTCCGTAGACAACTTCTCACTATTGGATGAGTTAGGTTTCTAAAGACTCAAGAAGCACCATCATCATTTGACTTTGACACTTCCATTGAAAAGTCCAAATATATTATGGTTCAACCATCGAACCAACCACATGAGCCATTCATGATCCAACCCACTTAATCCTTTCTAGGAGTGTCAAATGGCCCACTCTCACGTCACATGCTAGCCTCACCTTTTGGGGTTTTGACTATATGAAAACTCGCCCACATTTTCTCTATGTGGCGGCACATTTAATTGTGTCTCATTAAATATTCAGGGAATGGTCTAGATTTTTGATATATCAAGTTTTATGACTAAATTCAATTATTTATCTTGGTTTAGATTTTATATATCAAATTTTATGATTAAATTCAATCATTTATCCTTCAATGTAATGACATAATTTTTTATATATGTTCATAAGTAAAGTGGTGCAACTTGAATCGATAAACAGATCCCAATTCAATCGGTGGTCCATAACATTTAAGATTGGATTGGAATTGATCGGATCATCCTGATTCAATGTTTTTGAACCATGATTGTGATGTAAAGATAGAAAATAAAAAAATAAAACAATTAAAGTCTAATTTCAATCGATTTTATGTTTCCAGTATTCTAATTTCAATCTCTTTCAAGTTTCAACACTCTTCCTTTTTTTATTAAACATTCTTATAAAAATTAAGAGGTAAGATTGAGAACACTTAAAAGCTAACGGCTCAACCAATCAAGGGAATTGGAGGGATGGGACATTTGGAAAGGCAAGGAGAGAGGCAGGTACAATGCAAGCCACAGTGCTAGCATGCACGGCCTTTTTTAAAAGTTAAACAAAGAGACTTGCCCTACTAGGCTACTACTTATGGTCTACTACTTTGAGTGAGTTTCGATGTTCCAACTCCAAATCCTAGCGGACAAAGATGAAAGAGTTGGAAAACGATGTAAAGAAGTGGACTTGGACGATAGATACTGTCTTGAATCCATTGATTCTTTCAACCCAGCACTTTTGATTCTGGTTTTCATGTCTCGTTCAAGAGACCAAAACATGTTTTTGGAATGGGCTTTCCAAAGGGGTGCATCTCATTGTCATCCTTCAAGGTATTCGTATAGTTGCACTCCAAAAAAATATATATTCACATAGGAATATCTCACTTCACATTGATTTTGCTATGTCAAAGTTTATGTGGGATACAAAATTTAGATGTGGCTCCTCTACAGCACGGCATAGGTTGCAATGTACATTTGATGTCTTGATCACTTTGGGGACGCATCTTGTATTTGGGTCTGTACTTGGGGTGTTCCAAGTCATCAGATGTGCATTACCACCTCTGTCATGCCATAGAGAAGTCGAATCCACAAAATGCTTGAAACCGCACAAATGTGCGTGTGCATGCATAGGTGCACACTCTTCTGCTGTTAAACCTTTTATTTTATTTTTTCTTCGTCTTATCATTTTTTTTTTTTTTGATAAATAACACCTAGGATATCTACGGTTTGAAGAAATTATCGCTACCCTTTTTTATTGGGTAAAACAAGTTATTATTGAGAAGGCCATTGAGAATACGAAGCTTCTTGGATGCAAAGGTCACAAGATGGCCCTTGTCAGGACTCTTGAGTTTTGTACCGATTTTTATGCCTTTTCCTAATGAATAGAAATGTTTTGTACAAAAAAAAAAAAAGTTCTCTCTATAAATAAGATAGGGAAATTATTTTTTCTCTAATATTTTACAAAAGAGAGAGACATAGGACCATCTCCCGGACAAAGAACAACATTCATGAAATAGAAATTGTTTGAAAAAGAAAAGTCAGTTATGCTGCCATTAGATAAATACTTTTATACCTTTCTTACAGTGTTGAAATCATCTGCAATTCCGATCTCGTACAATTCCATGAAATACCACCTTCAGGGGGTGACACGTGTATTGATACCAATGCAATGGTTCAGATCTGATACAACTAATAAAACCTTAAATCAATAAAGAGTCATTTAAATCAGATCTGGACCATTGCATTGGTATCAATATACGTGTCACCCCCTGAAGGTGGTATTTCATGGAATTGTACGAGATCGGAATTGCAGACGATTTTTTTTCATGATGAAGTCTACATTGATATTCCCTCTCCTATTCTAACCATTTCTTATCAGTTTCACCCTAAAACGAAAACAAAGTGATGAGTGATGAACGTCCAATTAATTGGATTTGTTGTGGACTGAACCGGTCATTTTGGTCTGATTTATCATCCGGTTTAGATGGAAATGGACAGGAACTTTGGAAGTGAATGAGAGCAGGGAGGGCCCACCTAATCGAATCCATGTTCCGGGACTCCTATCCCTATATGGTCCTGTGTCCTACAAAAACAGAAAGAGAGAGAGAGGGTTCGAGAGAGAGTTCGAGAGCTACCCGTAGCTCAGAAAGAAAGGAAGTAGTTCGTTCTCTTCTTGTTCTGTTTCTCCCCTCAGAAAGAAACAAGAAGGCAAGAAAGAAGATCTACAATGGAAACCTCTAAAGGTTACGCTTACCGCCACCACCGTCACCTCGTCTTCCTCCTCATAGCTTCTCTTTTCTTCTCTCAATCTGCGGCGGCAAGGGCAACAACACCACCGATCACTCCTCCCGATGTCTCAAGCGACAAACAATTTCACACCATCATCAACGCTCTGATCGGTGCCCAAGACTTTCATAGCTGGGCAAGGATTTTTTCCATTACCGATCCCTCCACGTTCCCCTTCAGCGCCACCTTCTTCGTGCCAATCAAGGACGCGGTTGATCGTCTTTCCAACTCTCTGGGTGGTGGTGGTGGTGATTTCGACCTACAGACGGCGTTTCTATCCCACACGGTCCCCCAGTTCCTTACCTTCAAGGATCTTGGAGAGTTGGCTACTGGGTTTCGATTACCTACTCTTCTCCCGGGCAAATACATTGTTATAACCAACAATTCCACTTCCAATTTCACCATTGATGACTGTTTCATCACTCATCCTGATTTGATTGTGAATGGGGCTTTCTGTGTCCACGGGATTGCATCAATCTTTAATTTCACGGCTTACGGCACTGAGCCTGAGCCGCTGCAGAACCAGTCACCCCCCGGGTCTTCTTCTCACCCTCCGGGACAGAAAGGGTTTTCTCCGCCGGTGGGTCTTCTTCCTCATTCTGATGCTGCACCATGCTCTGCTCCTCGCTTCATTCTTTCGCTTCTTTTCTCCATTGGGATTTTGGGATTGGGACCCTCTTCGCTTCGCTTTTAGCGCAGGTAAAGATCGAATTAAACCAGATTATTATTAACTTCTCTGCTCTGCTAAATTCTTTCTTTTCTTTTCTTTTAGCTATATATATTGATTCTCTTCTTGTATATATTGAAGGAATGGATTGAAGCTGTGATTCTCTTCTTGTATATATTGAAGGAATCGATTGAAGCTGTAGCGCAGAGATGGATCAACTGATCGAGGCTAGCTAATTCAGATTGGAATTGAACTGTGTTAAGTTGTTGTCATCGTTGAGAGAGGGTTTATTTTTTTGGACTCCCCCTGAAGTATTCATTTCTTTGTGGTTTTCTTGTTTGATGGGCTGAGGTTAATGCTATCAAAGGGGATTTAAATTTGGCTTCTCCTGAGCTCCAAGCTATTACCTGAAATATCTCTTTGTTGATCACTCACCTTATTGGGTTTCGGGTCCTTTATTTACCCAGAGATGTGGTACAATTTATTTATATTCTTAGGGCCCGTTTGATAACGTTTCTGTCGTTTCTGTTTCAAGAAACTGCAGAAATATAAATTTTCGTTTCTAGAAACAGAAACAGAATTGAAGGTGTTTGATAAGTCATGTTTTTAGAAGTAGATAGTAACCAATGAAATAATGGTCACACGTTTTTAGAAACGGCGAAACAAATTGAACTTGTTTCGCCTAAGTCGTTTCTTGAACCATAAATAAGTAAAAATTTCTATTTCTATTTTCGAAAATAAGTGAAACGGAACAGTTTTATCAAACGCTTTTTATTCCGTTTCTACTGTTTTTAGAAACAGAAATGGCAGAAACGCGTTTCTTGAAAAGTTATCAAACGGGCCTTTACTACTCGAGCATTTGTGTGAGATAGTGCCCCTGCTGGCTGTCCCGTTTTAAGGTGGAAGTTTATAAATGAGAGAAGCATTGGGAGTGGGTAACATTCCCATTTGAAAGTGGTAAGCCAGTACTCCTTTATTGGCCTCAATCAGTAATTGGTCCAATTGAGCACCTGTTGGTCCAACTGGGCTGAAGAGAGACCGATCGATGAGTTGAACTTTCCTTAATATCTACAAAAAAAAAAAAAAGACACTGGTCATCTTTCCTTAACATCTATAAAAAAAAAAAAAAAAAACACCAGGAAAGGTCATAAGCATGGAATCAAGTATTGGTATCGGATCGGTCGGATCGGTATCGACTGAGATCGATCCCGAATTCCCGATACCTGATCGATCCTGAGATGGGTACTGGTATCGTCCTGGGTATCGGATACTGGCCTGGATCGACCGATATGACCCGATCCTTAAAAAAAACTTAAAATTTTTTTTTTTTGGTGAATTCTTCTGCTCTTCTCTCCTCTCCGGTCATCTTCTCCTAAGCGGCCAAGCGGTCCTCGATGTCTACTAGGCCACCGATGAATTTGACTCCACCGACGACGATGAACCAAGAAAGACCCAAATCATCATCAAAGATGCCGACGAGGAGATTACAGCGAGAGAACTAAGCGGTGATGTTTCTCGCCATGAACGGCAGAGAATGGGAGAGTAGCTGAAGCGAAGGGCAGAGGTTGGATGGGAGGCGAATCCACTCGTTGGCTTCCGGATCGAAGGCGAAGGCTTGTTGTTCTTGATGAAGATGTTGTTCTGGCCGGAAAAGAAGAACCAAGGCTTCTTGACTGCGGAAACGGGAGAGGAGAATGAAGGATTAATGACGACGGAGTGCCAGAACTTGCAGACTGCATTGGCTCTCACAATTAATCAGATGGGTAGGTAGGAGATGATCAAACCTGTTAAGTCTGAAGCCAGATAACCCCAATCAGATGATACCGAACAGATTTGGGAATTGTTTTCTTCCATTACTAAGAAATTGATGGTGAAACCCAGAAAGGAAGATCACTATCCGTCAATGGAATGAAGAAAAACAAATGAGCAATTTGCGGTAATTATTACTATTGTTTTAAGTACTTACTCTCTTTGCTGTCTTTCTAATTTTGATTTCGCCTTATAAGGTGGTGGTGGGGTGTGAAGAGCTGGCCCCTTCCATTTTCCTACTTTCCACTATTAATTTGTAACCTTTTAATTCCTTCTTTCATTTTTCTGAATCTTTCTAGATTTTACTTTAAAAAAAAAAAAATGACCGATCCAGGAAAACTGTACGATTCCCGATCCTTAACCAATCCTTGATCGATACTTACTGATATCGATCTGTATCGTATCGATTTTGGTTATGACCGATACCAATATCGATACTGAGTTTAAAACCTTGGTCATAAGCAGTGTTACCTCCACTTCATAAAAAGGCTGTTTCATGACTCAAAACTCTAGTTGCAATGGAGTAACCTTGCTGTTGCATCAAGGTTCACTTTCTTTAGAAGTCATATATGGTGGTTGAGCTTAGGGTCAATTTAATAAATTGAATTATTCCACTCCTTTCCCAAACAAGAAAAGAAAGACCTAGTTTTCTTGAGACTACGATGGATGGACATCAGTTTATCGTAACCCATTCGTAGCGTAAAGTAAGAGGACTTTGTCCAATAAATAAATGAAAAAATGTGCGGGCTTAAAAAGCCCAAGGCCATGACCCCAGTCCAACTCATCAAAATTTCACTGGCAACATAATGGGCTTGCGCTAGCCAAACAAAATTTCTCTGTTTTTCTTATTGGTAAGTGAAAACAGAATCTAGAAAACATGGTAAAGCATATATATATATATATATATTATTATTATTATTAACAATATAGACAATTGAAATCACAGTAATGCCGATACACAAAGTTGTAAATCCTCTATACAAGGATAATTCTCCTCCCTTGATAAGACCAACAAAAAAGAGGGAGGGGGGGGGGTGGGGGGATAAATTGAGAAACCAGCTTCTGTTAAGGACTGGGTTATAATATACAAAAAGGGGGAGCTTATATAATGGAAAAGAAAGTATATATTATAAACAAGACCTCATGGATGGATTCCAATCGTAGGACAATCTAAAGCACTTGATAGTAAACAAGTATCATGCAAGGGATCCCAACGCACCATTAGATGGGTCCCAACTCCCAACTCCCAACTCAATTCTATTATCACATTATATATATATATATTTTTTTTGTTTTAACTTCACTGAGTATTGGAAATTAAGTTGGTGAAAAAAGAATTAGAGAAGCTTCAAATAAACTACAGATCAGATGGTTAAGGATTGCTTCATCTTTTGATGGCAATCTTTAAGGTGGGACCTATTCAGTGGTAGGCTCTAATCTATTGGACATAAGACACGTGGAAAAAATAAGCACCCCCAAACCAATTTTACAAGAACCATGTATGTCAAAGGATTAAAAATTTTCAGCCACTCCATTTTCATTCTTTGAATGAAGCCTTCAATTTCCTTCTTCATCCATTTACTTTAAAGTTCTGGATCTGCCTTTGTATTCAAATATGATGAAGGCAACTCTTCTCTGTTTTGATACATCAGCATGAGCTTCTGACTCAATACCTCAGATTCCAGTCTTTGAGTTTCTTTTACCTGTTGAATCACAAGAGAGGGAAAGAATAATGAGAAGAAAATAAAATAAAATAAAATCATTCTCAAGTACTCAGTTTGATGATCACTAATAACCAAACAAAAATAAAATAAAATAAAATCATTCTCAAGTACCCAGTTTGATGATCACTAATAACCAAACCACAACCACCACTCCAAATTAAAAAAATAATAATAAAATTAAGGAAATAAAATCAATCTCAACTTCATCCAATATAAAGGTATTACGCGGAAAGGCCCAACTGGTATATAAAGGCTCCCCCGTTTAGATGATCATCCCTAGAAATATTATTAACATAGTGGGTTTGATAGTTTTGATAATACATTGAAGTGTCAAATCCAAAAACTTAAGCTATTAGGTGAAAAGATTTACCCCAGGATCGGGTTTTTCAAAGTGGAATACCCATCGAATTGTAAATGAATTGGCTTAGAAATCTAGATTCACTGGAATACTCTCAACACACTTTTTTTTTTTTGGGTTGGGGGATGAGTTGGGCAGTGAAATACCCTAAATACCCTAAACCTATGATGTGGGATGAAATAAAATGTAAATGGGTTGGCCTAGAGTTAAAAGAGACTTGGAATATGATACTGCTAGGAACTTTTATCTAGAGAGGTCAACTAAACCCAACCCTATTATAATTGGATTGAGATTACCAACCCTAATTGTCTCAAAGCCCTGTAAGCTACTTGGATTGGTGTATTGCATTTGGTTTAGGTTAGTGGGGTTCTTTCAGTTTAGCCACAACTGATTAATGGGCATCCAAGGTGTACCTTTCAATATCTAGAAAGCATAAATGAGGATCAAATGTCTTTGTTGCTGCCTGATATAAATTAACACAACTTGGAATTAAAATTCAGTAAGTATGAAAGAAAAGAGAGAGGAATTAATTTTTTGACCTGAAGATGGAGGTTGTAGAAGACCTTTTCCCCATTGGATTCAATAGCTGAAGCACTCAAGACTTGAAGCCCCACTTCTTCCAAATCCACTAATACCTTAGAAAGAGGAATGTTCTTGGCTTTGGATGCACAAATCTGAATAACAACTTCTCTTTCGTCGACTTTACTGGCCGAAACACTCGGCAAGGATCCCCAGTCGCCGCCGGTACCTTTCTCTTGCTTGTGCAGTTTGATGGTATCTCCTTGCTTATAGATACTTGATAAGATGTCTTCTTTCCTGTGTGTTAACTTCTGGACATGCTTCTGCAACTCTGGTATATACTTGAGTGCACAAGAAACAGTTGCTGGGATACTCAGTTTCTTCTGCAATAACCCAGTTCAATTCATTAGAAACTAGAACCAAAAAAAAAAAAAAAAAAAATAGGGTCTGGATCTTCTACCCACTTGGGTTGGAGATTCCCAATGGGTGAGAGCCTCTCACCCACTGTTGGGGAGGGAAGGCCACTAAGAGGTCTTAAGTTCAAGTCTCTTAGCTGTTAATCTTCCTCCTCCTCCTAGTGTACCCATCTAAAAAAAATAAATAAATAAGGATTCGAAAAATACCGTTCGATCCCCTTCAGGAAGTAGAGATTGGAGAGTAAAGTATAGGCCATTCAATCTTTTTCTCCGATCACGTTCGCTTGCGTTGTGGTTTAGTTTTTTGAATGCTTCTGGATCACCACTTAGAGTACTTGTCGGGCCATCATGATCGATCAATAGCTGTGAGGAAGGAAAGCATAAGAATGATTCTGAAGTTCCTGTATCTTTGTAGTTGCAGCTCATGAAAGGCTCATTAATAACATTAATCTTGTGTTTATGAACTGTGGGATCATCAAGTCTTGGCAAGCCACCAAAGCTTGGAAATGGAGTAGAGTTAGCTAACATTGTTGTGAAATGTTGGGAACTCACAGTATGGTTCTTTAGAAAGAGGCTAGGAGTGGGGGACTAGACTGTGACAATCTTTGTGTTCTTATAGTAATCTTCCTTCACAAAGTTTCAATTATTATTAAAGAATAAATACTTGGCAGAGGAAGTGGTTCATTGACACTTTCATATAATTTCTTTATAAAGATTCAACCAAGAACTGAAAACAACTTTTAATTTTTATTAATCTTGAAGAAGTGGGATTAGATTATCATAAAGTATCAGAAGCCACTAGGGTTTAGACGCGTTAGACAAACCTGATGTGGCCTTCTCCAAATGTTCCTACGTTTGAAAACACTACTTAGATTGCCTAACACATATGGGGTCCATCGGATCTCTCTCTTTCTCTCTCTTCTCTCTCTAATAAGAGATTTGGATTTTGGGTGTAACTAGATTCTACAAGGGGATCTTAGCTGTTTCCAAACTAGAATCAATAGCTTCAATGGGTGTGAGTGGGTATTGCTGGGTTCCTTATTTGGTTTCTTTGGATTAATTCCAAAGATTATGGTTGTCTTCCATGAAGATCACACTCAACCTCTACGTGTATCTTACAAGCCCATGATATCATGTCAATACCTAATTCAAATTATTGAGAGCTAGCTAGATTTTGTTTTCACTTCCATGAGTCAACTAAAAAAAGTTCTAGAGACATTCCAGAAACTTTAATATGGCAATTGAGGTGGCATGCCAAAGGGGCTCCACGTGTTTTCGTTTCTCTATTAAAAATATAAGAAAAAGATTACAATACAAGAAAAGCAGGTGATGTCTATGCTTTAACGAGATTTTTAGTATCATTAAAAAAACGGGGTTTCAATGGCGATAACAAGGTATCTTCTCTAACAAGCCAAGGTTTATATATTTAGGCTCCATTTTGTATTGTTCTAAAAAAACATTTCTGAAGTTTTTTTGTTCTATTGGAACGAAAAAATAGAATCTTCTGTTTGGTGCACTTATGGTCTGTTTCTGTTTTTTTAGAACAACAAGTGGAAAAAAAAACTGAAAAAACGAGGTTGGACGGAACTCTAAAATGGAGTTATGTCTTCCCAGTTTCATTCCATTTTACAAAAAAAAAAACCGATAAAAATCTGAAATTTTGAAACACCATTTTTTGGTTTAAAAACTGCATTTTGACACAGAAACTGAAATTTTCGTTTTTTATACGAAACGACGTTTCTGGAACAGAAACGATACCAAACGAAGCCTTAGTGGTGGTAAAAAAATCTCTCCTCCAAATAGTGAACTTTTAGGCTATGTTTGGTAGCCAAGAGAAGAAAAGAAAAGAAAAAAGGATCTAAAAAATGAAGGAAAAGAGAAGAAAATAATTTTTTTTTTGAATTTAAGGAGAGAGATAGACACATAGGAAATCATTGTGTAATCAATCATTTTTTTTCTTATTATGTTTTCAAATTTTCTCATGTTTTCTTATGTTTTATGCAAGATTCTTTTTGAGCGAGCAAAGGAAAACTTCATAATTCCCAAGAGGAATTTTGAATTTCAAATGTTGATGTGAAGACATACCAAATGCAAAGAGAATTTCCTGAAGCAAGAAAAAAGTACAAGTTTTTGTACTTTTTTCTTTTCTTTTCTTTTCTTTTCTTTTCTTCTCTTGGCTACCAAACACAGCCTTAGTGATAGTATTTTTTTACCGCCACTATAGTCTCTTTGCTTTACATATTTTGATTTTTTATTTTCATCACTAATATTTTTTTATTTAATTTAAATTTAAAGGTGCTTTTATATATACTCATTATGTGGCGTACATTTTTACTACCACTAATAATATATTTTTATAGTTAAAAATTACATATTGGTAAATAAGACATCACTTAAAAGCTCTTAATTTTTCTAGGTTTAATAATACATATAATATTGGTAATTGCCATCACTAAAAGCTTTCTTTTTAATAGCATTAAAAATATCGTGCATATATTGCCAGCTATTAAGGTCAAATGTAAAAAACTTGCTTAATCATGTGGATCTCATGTAGATGATATCATTCTCCGTGACACTATTGGTGAGGCATGTAGATTCCTCCCAACATTGGAGTCATAGGGAACCCTCTCCTTAAATAAATTAATTTTGCCTACACCAATAAGGACTCTCACGTGCTTTCAAATTACACTTGTAACAATGTTAGCATCCAAAAGAAATAATAGTGCTTTTAGACTAAATTAAATTGAGGAAAGATATTAGTCAAG
>NC_056568.1:5405518-5413038 GCF_013358625.1 Macadamia integrifolia | reverse complement strand
CCACATAAATAGAAAAAAAAAAAAAAAGAATCGTAACAGAATATTCAAAAAGATGCTATATAAGTTGAGAGAAATGTTTCTATAAAAAAATGGGTTATTGATACATTTCCTTACTTTCCCTCCTCATATTTCCATTTTTTTTTAAACAAAATAAGTGATGATGAAAGATCCTAGAAAATGTTGTTTTATGGAGTTCAGATGGATGGGTCGAAACCATTAGATTGGAACTTTTTGTACTATGGTTAAACAGTATCGGATGATCAGATCGGGTATATCCATCCTGATATCTATTCTTATCTGATCCTGTATTGATGGAACAGTTTTTAAAACAGTTAAATTTATTAAAAAATAATTTTTATTAAAATTAAAGGCAAAACTATTTGATTCAACCTAATACAATTGATCCTAATACCAATATCAATGCCACATCGGTCACTATCAATATCAATACAGATATAATTTATGAATCATTTTTATGATCCATATCGGTTGATACAATACCGATACTCCGATACCTTGATCCAGGTACAAATCCAACAACTTTTTCTCTTTATTTTTGTGCAACTTTGTCTCTTTGCCTTAGTAGAAGTGGTAAGGCAACCTTTGGTAGTCAAGAGAAGAAAAGAAAAGAAAAGAAAAGAAAAAAAATACATTTTTTACTTGAATTAAAATTTTTTTTTTGCACTTGATATTTCTTTACTTAATAAAAGATTCTTCCTTTCAAATTCAAAATTTTCTTTGAGAATTATGAAATTTTCTTTTATTCTCCAAAAAAAAATTTCTTACCAAAAGCACAAGAAAATATGAAAAAATATAAAAACATAATTAGATAAAAAATAATGATCACACAATGGTTTTATATGTATCTATCTCTCATTCTTTTTTTTTTTTTTTCTCATATTAATAACCAAACTTAGCCTAAGAGAGAAAGAAAACTGCCATGTGTCTTTTCCGTTTGTCTCCACGTTGTCATTCAACCCAAATATTTGCAATTGACTCCAAATATATCGAAACAATTACAGAAAGGACCATCCCCTTGACGTGGATGGGCCAATCTTGTCAATTTTTGTGGGGCCTCATTGAGCAATATAGAAGAAGAAAGTACGACACATGGCAACAGAATAGCGTACGGGACAAAGAGGGAAGAGCCAAAGAGGAAGGAGGGGTGACAGAGAAGGAGAGCGACTGTTATCAAAATAACCACGTGTCTTTCCTCTTTCTCTCCACGTTGCCTTTCAACCCATATATTTGCAATTGACTCCAAATATATGGAGACAATTATAGAAAGGACCACCCAATTGACGTGGATGGATCAATCTTGTCAACTTTTGTGGTAGGGCCCCTTCTTCAGCAATACAGAGACACCTAGGCAAACCTAGGGGGAGCTTAGGAACTCTAAGAGTAGTTATTTTTCATAAACGCTCCAATGTTTCCACTTGTCCTAATGATCGTATAAATAAAAAAGGACTGCCAATTATTTTTCAAAAAGGAAGGAATAAAAAAATGACTAAGTAGAAAAACCCTCCATCAAGTAATGTGACATATGGCAGCACGATAACGTGCGGGACAAGATCTAGAGTCAAACTTAGGTAGGGAGGAAGGCCCTCTTAGCCAATAAGAGGGTTTCCCTATTAGAAGGATGGGGCTCTATTTTTTATATTTTATTTCTTAAAAAAAAAAAATTTATTTTTATGCAAGGCCTACTATGGAACAATTACCAGGCAAGAGACCCTGAGGACCCAATAGGAGGATCTGGCTCATCTCTAATGGTTGCATCCTTCAATTATTATTTAATCATCTATTTAAAGGTCAGGAGGTTTTGTTGCGTATCCCAATACTTGTCAACACCTGAGAATACGTGTCCAAGCACTCTCAACTCTTGGATAAATCGTTGAATTGTAATTGATGTTAAAGAGAATATTTTTCCCCAATGAGATAAGAGGGACAATATTTGTTACTATTTATTCTTGACAATAACAAAAATGCTTACTAGTTACTATTAATTAGCAAAGGTGGTGGGTAGGAGGGTTAAAGTTAAACCCTCGACTTCTACGTAGGTTTATGCTAGATTTTCACCTGCTTGTTGCCGCCACTAAGTTACAAGCCTAGAAACTCATCCCTGAACGGGGGCTTTATGTTGTTTACTAAGCAAGTTCTTCAAGTTTAATCACATTGTAGGGTTGTAAAAATAGATGCCTTGTTATTAAAACAAGGTGTTAAGGGAACTTGGAATTAAGACATATATTGTAAAATAATCAACAAAAACAACAATTAGTTACTCTTGACGGGTTGTGGTTTGGTTGTCCTAATTGATGGGTGGTTTACATCTTTGCCTTTTAGTTGCTTTTGTTTCAGATTTTGAGCCGTACTCAACCATATGATTCATCATGTACTAAATTATCATTTTTTTTTTAAATATTAAAAATTTCATCAAATTGTTTTATATTATTTTTTATTTAAAATAAAAATATGTGGACCAAGAATTTTTTAAATGGATCAACTTTTTTTCTTGTGACCTCTTTATTTTAATTGGTATAAGAAACTTTCATCAAAAGCAAACAAAAAAAGCACAAAATACCAACCATGATAGGATCAACATAATTCCCCATACCTAGTATTTGGATTATCGTAAATTCATGCCAATATTTCAATTCATTGTTAAACTCTTATTTTATCATGTGGCAAAGTTTAAGCAAAGACTTCTTTATACATGAGTAGATGGTGATGTGCAAATAATCAGACAAAGTTTGAGTGGTAATCTGACTGCCACATGATGGATATATATTAAAATATTGGTGTAGGCAATGGGTAGTATCGTGATAGTAACCCAGAGAGAGAGAGAGAGAGAGATGGAGATGTATGGAATGCTTCTTTGTTAATACAAAAACAACTAAACAAGTATCTATTCTAAAGCATAGGAAGCAATATAATATGAGTCACTCAAGAATTTTTTTGTATGGTAAAAAAATAAGTGTGAGAAAGTTGTGCAAAACATCCACAAGTATAAAGTTTCAGTCTGCTTTGTTATATTATGCTGATAACGAAAGGAAAGTCTAATGTTTTGGAAAAAATGTAGTTGCGTAAGAACACAATGGGAGCTTTAAAAAAAATCGCATATTCAAAGGTGAGAATGATTAAATAAACAATTAAGAGGTTGGTAGCTTGATGGAAAGAAGCCCTTGTTTCATTACCACTCAAATTGGCTGGTTTTGGATTTGAGTTGACACGTTCCATCATCACTCGTTGGTCCTACAAAAATGTTACTTGTTGTATGGGAGCTTCAGCTTGAGGGACTACGATCACTATCATTGAGCACCCTTTTTTTCCTTACCAAAAAAATAAAAAAGGCCAAACAAACTGCTTGGAAATCATTTCTAATAATTGAAACAATGTTATTTTTACCGTGGAAATGAGAATGAGTAAATGGCGGACTAAGAGGAAAAGAGGAGAGTGTTTGATAATGCAAAGAATGATGTTTATGGAGACTTTTAGAGAGAGATTAATTAGGAGAGCATGAAAGAAAAGGGAGGATTAAATTAATTGAGGAGTGGTTTAGGAGAGAAAAGGACGAGACTTTTAAGTGGGAGTTGAAAAAGATTGAAGAGTGATTAATTAAGAGAAATTATTGAGTTGGCAAGAGTAGGAGTGTCAATCCAGATGGTTCGATTCTAATTGGTCCGTCTGGGTCTAACCAGACATGGTCCTATAAGACCAAACCCAGAACTGACCAATTATCTAATTGGTACAATGTTTCACGACTCACGAGTCACGAGCAAGACCTATTATTAATCAATTTGGTTGGTTCCAGTCCATAATTGGTCCCAATAACGGAAGATCATTGATTAAACCAAAAAATGAGTTAATTTTGAGCCCATATATTCGGGCCATACTCAATCCATGGTAGAACTAGAAAAAAGAAAAGAAAAATCTGGATTCTAAGGTCCATCAACTATATAGCCCATTATAGCATGAGCATGCTTGGCCCAAGAGTGAATATTGAGTGACAAATTAAAACCAGTTCTAGTCAATCCTAACCCTTATTTGATTCGGTTTTTTTAACTCAAGATTACGTTCTTTTTATTGGAATTTTTTTTTTTTCAATGAAGATAAAATTCAGTTATTTCACTTATCAATTCGAAAAGTGTGTGAGACAATGATAAGTCTTGATAGTAAAATATAATAGTAAAAAATCATTTCTATTCTCAACTTAAAAGAAATTTTGGAAATAAGACGATGTCTATCCCTCTCCATATATTATGTTGAAAGAAATCCAACAGTTTTTTATATGGATTGTTTGGTCAGATTCTTGAATTTGAAATTGTTGAAGTATTTTTATAATAAAAAAGGAGAGGTATGGGTTCAATGAATCCATACACAATTTGACCTCCTATTTCAACTATTAATTTTAGTATATGAATTGAAGTGGATTTATTCTCATCTAAAAGCTATGAGATTATAATATTAATCCATAAAAAAATTTAAATTAAATTCACTCTAATGGGAATATTAGAATAGTATATATTTACATATGTGGTTTGGTTTCTTACGAAATCATTATAATGGTCTTATAAAATCATAAGTCCAAGAAAAATGTTATTGTTATTCTTTATTAGAAAAAAATTGCCCATGATGATAGAGTGCTATTTTATTTTATTTTTTTCAATAAAACTAAATCGATATAGATTAATACAACTGATTCATCTCGATATTATTATTGATATAGATGACAATCAATATTGCCACTCTCATTGGTGTGACGAACAAATTCCTCTCTTATTGGCTTTACCCAAAACACTCACCTTTTTATTATCTTTTTATGAAAGATTTTGTTGTTATTCCTTTGTTGCATAAGCACTAGTGATGTAGGGTATCAAAGTTTACCATGTGTTAATTTAAATATATAAAGAAAAGCAATAACGGTTGGTAAGTAATGCCACATCATCCAACCAAAGGGCACTACAGGCTGGGGTGTTCTTTACTTCGCTCCACATTCACAGCTGCTTGTGATGTGGGAATTGTCCAGTCTCCATTTCCATTTCCCATTGAATCGTTGATTGGGCACTTTGAAAAGAGGAAAGTGAGAACTTTTAAAGGGGTACGTGTTGCCCTTAGGTTTGTTCCTGATTTCCTTTTTCCAATCACATCACTTTTGTCCTCATCCGCTGCGTGTGAAGAAATCCACGTGTACTCTAACGGATTGGCCACCTGGGTAAGATTTTAGTTTTTTTTTTTTTTCTTTTGGTAAACAGATTTTAGTTTATCAGTGGATGGTTTAGGCTAGATAGGATTGGGTAAAAATCTTTCACAATTGCTGTACTGATGTAGTGAACATCGGGTGATTGAGAGCTTCTTGAGATATGTGTTTAGATGTTCTTAATCGTTTGATATTCATCACACCTCATCGTTTATTACAGAAGATGTGAATACGATTGAATTGTATTGCCCCTAAAAAAAATAAAAAAGTGATTGTCAATTTAATAAGAAAAATGAATTATTGGGTAACCACAACTTGGGCAACAACCAAATTTTGTTCCAAAGTATCAACATCTGCAGCGATCATATCAACACAAATATTGAGAACTAAAACATTGGATAATTAAGTTAAGTAGGAGAGAAGTTCGTTTACCCTAGGAGTAACCACCTCAACCCATCTTACATCATCCATGGGATTTGATCCCCACATCCAAAGGAGGTTTCACGCCATGGACGGTGTGAGATGGGGCAGGACAGTTATATGTAGGGAGGGGTTCTAGAGTTTAGGCTCTTACACTGGCAACCTTTCTTTTTCTCTCTCTTTCTTCCTCACTTAAGTGACCTCTTTGCCCCCATTATGTATGAAATCATTTCATTGTTCTTCATCGGTATCATTTAAATACCAATATTGTTTTTCAGATGATATTTTTCAAGTTTTATGGCTATTAAATATTTGAGTGGCATTTTCTCTCATGGAGGTTTCAGTTGGAGGACCTTTAATTAGTTTTGATACCAAAAACTTGTTTTGTGATAACACTTATTTATTGAGTTATTATTAATTATTATTTATTATTTTTAAGCTTACATGTGATCTTAAAGACTTTGAAGAAGTAAACCCATGAAATTCATCATGATTTTGTATTTTAATTTTCTTTCCAAAGTAAAGGGCATATTAGATTTCATTATAATGAAAAACCCACAAAAATAATAATGGAAAATAAGGAATCATTGAAGTTCTTCCCCCTTTGCCTAGAACCGTTAAGAATTTGATACTATCCCGTCACCGGAAGATTGGTACATTTGGTACCAATACCACATAGACCCATCCTGAATACTAAGAACCATCCCAATTAACACCCTTGGTACCACCTTATACCATACCAAATTAAGACCAATGAAGCTAGCAACCACCAATATACCAACAACTGAATACCATGCCAAGTCTGGTGATTAAACAATTGCTAATTTTTCAAAAATGGAAGGGTGATTCCATCATTTTGATTGTTCGATATTTAGAGAATAATCTGGATTAATTACGAGTAAAGTTTTAAAAAATAAGATGTACCCGATGTATGAGGCTCCCGCATATGTGAGATGTGGTTGGGGAAGGGGGGGGCGGGGGGAGGAACTACACAGCCTTACCCGAATTCAACTAAATTTCAAAATTGAAACTTGATATCTGAGCAAATGGACTCCTAAAGATATATGATAACGAAATAAGGTTTTAGTGCATGGTATTAGTATAGATATCGGTTGCAACTGATACAACTACTGATTGGACCATACTGGGTTAAAAAAATAATCCCTTTTTTTTTTTTTGGTATCGATGGTATTGATCACTGATGAGCACATTTATGTGTGATATCTAGGGTAGTAAAACATGCATTTTACATATTTAGAATGGAGCTACCTTGGGTTTTACTCTCTTTTTGCAGGTTTTATATTTTCAAGGCCTTAAGGATTATCGGGCGCTATATCTTCAATTTTACACGTAAAAAGGTCATATTTCTTTCCGTGGTTGCGAAGATGACGAAATTCTGAGCAAGATGGACGTGTTCAATTAAAAGTACACATTCGTTTGGTCACCTGTACAAATGATTATTCTTTTCAGGTCAGAAAAAGAATAATGGATCAGAACTGAACCGAGATGCAAAACTAGCCCGTTTGCAATTGTCCCAGCGGTACAAGGAATACTCCAAATGCCAACAAGGATCGATGGACCACATCCTTAAGTGATTAAAGATTTGTTTTTGGTAACAACAACTACCTAGCGTAGTTGGTGAGCTATGGTGTACAAAATTCCTTTGCTCACCAAGAGGTCTCAAGTTCGAATCTCATGGTTGTTTTTTTTAGAGAATTTTGTTGAAGATTTCCTGCTTTTCACTCACTTAAAGCACTAAGGGCATGGAGGGGATTTTCACATCAAATTAGAAGCAAGGAAAATCGTGGAAGCAAAAAGAAAAAAATAGAAAAAGGAAAGGAAAATCGTGGAAGCAAGAAGGTTTTTTTTAGAGAATTTTGTTGAAGATTTCCTGCTTTTCACTCAC
>NC_056568.1:5349542-5405418 GCF_013358625.1 Macadamia integrifolia | reverse complement strand
AAAAAAAAAAAAAAAAAAAAAAAAAAAAAGGTCTCTTCATTAGGACTCGAGGATTTTAAACTCGGAATCGGATAGGGTGGACCAATCCGGATTTCATTGGAAGCGGCCACAATCGCTTCCAAAACCCTTAGAATATGGGCGCCTCAGATATGAAATCCAATGAGTCCCAAGACACTTAGAATTGCCAGCTCCGAAATAGCTAGAATTGGGATCGATCACATTTTAATTCAATTTGAATTGACCAGAATCGGGATCAATCCAATTGAAATCAGTCAATTCGATCAATCCGATTCCATATTTTGTAACAATAGGATTCATATCAGATTCGGCTCCTCTTCATAGAGACTAGGGTTTCTAAACGTCACCTCAACCCTAGGATCACTCTCTGGTCTATGTGCTCTATGCAGAGGAATTATGTTTGCTCATATTCCTCTTAGGCTTATATGTTTACACTTTACATACACAGTATATACAGATAGGTGATTTGTCTTTTAAGTTCCCATAAATATCCTTTCATGAACTCTTGATAGTATTAGGTACGACATATTGTATATATGCAATGTACATATGAATAAGTGATCTGATCTTATATTTACAATACACTGTGAATAGATCCTTCTTGTTGGGGAGGGAAAAAAATGATCCTTACATTTACATTCACCTATATGTACACATTAGAGGCCAACGCATTTTCTTTTACTTTAAAAAATACCGGTCTTCACCCTATAGATAGCGGTGAATGGGATAAATGTTAACCTCTAACATGTGTTTACTAGTGAACATATGTGTAGAGGAACTGAACTCCCATGCATGATGCATCCACCCTTATAGGTCTACAGTTTCCGATGATAGGTTACACGTGTAATTACTAATATATCCCTAGATATCCTTATGAAATTAGCTTGGTAAATTACCTACGGGTGACACGGTCATTGTATGAGATTTCATGCTCCCACCGGTTTTCTTATTTATAGACCTACAGTTACCAAAGCAAGGTAACCCTTAAAACATTGCTTCTAAATAACTGAATTGGTCAACGCAAAATATGACTAGTACAAACTAAGTTGAAGAAAAAGGGTTGACGTAGCTTTTTCTTTGAAGGAACTCTTCTGGTGCAATGGGATCACCGGTGGTGGCATCGGCGGCGACGTCGCCCAAAGCCACCATTTACGGTAGCCCACAACCACAATCACCACCGATCTTCCCATTGCCGAAGCCTCCAGGCCATGATACGCCGCCCAAAGCCACCAAGCACGGTAGCCCACAACCCTCACAATCACCAATCCTGCCATTGCCGAAACCTCCAGGCCATGATTATCATTCTCCTATAAATCCAAAGAAAACCCGTCATGTCTCCTTCTCATCCCCCGAATATTCTTTACCCAGACATCACAAAGAACACAAGAACCGAAGCTGTTTCCCTCTCAGCTTCCCTTACTCATCTTGTTGTTGTTGTTTCCAATATACCTGTCTCACCTTCCTTGGTATTCTCTTCCTCATCCTCTTATTTATAGTCTTATTCATCACCTTCTTCCACTCTAAACATCCAGAAATCAAGATCGAAAGGCTAACCATACCCAGATTGAAACTTTCTTCCATTGCCCAACAATCATATCTATTTGCAGAGGTGGATTTATACATTAATTCCTTCAACAATAACGAGAAAATAGGGATCATTTATGGTGATACCGAAGTTTCCATTTCATCAGATAATATTGAATTGGGTCAGGGTACCATTCCTGAATTCTTTCAAAATTATAATAATATGACGGTTTTGAAGGTTAATACTGAGGTTTCAAATTCTTTGGTTGATAATCAAGATGGTGCAAGATTAAAGGCAGATTTTGACCAAAAAAGTTTGGTTTTGGACGTGGTGTTAAACAGCAATATAGGATTAACTTATGGAAGTTTTAAGTTTAAAGGCTTGCCAGTTCTTATCAAATGCAGCAGCATCAAGTTATCTAGTATTGCACAAGGAATTGAGCCTAAATGTGACCTCAATATATTCATATTAGGGGTAAGTAATCACTATCTCTAAGCTTTTTTCTTTCTTAACCCCTCCCCCTCCCTCCTTTCTTTTTTTATCTTCATCTCTTCATTTTTACGATAATGCATTTTTTTAGTCTGAGTTTTTTTCACCCACGATGATGAGAAAACCTCTTAATTCATAGGATTTGACCTCGAATTGAACTGAAAAAGGATATTACAAGCCTTCATAAATGGGGACTGTGAGTTAATCACCTTGAATGAAGAGATTCACTCTTCACCCTGGGTTGCATAAAAACTGTTTTGTGAGAAATATTCCTTTACCACACAGTGAAGGAATCGATCAAGCACCCCCCACAGATGCATAGTTTTGGATATAAAAATATTGGATGTATGCCTAATAGATGGGGCTAAGGTTTAAAAGCCTCAATCCGTCATGGGATCTACCTCCATGTATAGATTTTATTTCGAATTAGAAGCCCTACAAAATGCAATTGAGAAGAACAATCAATTATTTCCACATATCTACATTTTTTTTTTTTTTTTTTGGGAGTTTCTGATTTGAAACTGTTAAAAATCTTGCTACAATAAATAAATAAGTGTCATTAATTTTATATATTTTTTTGTTAACTAAGGAAAAAAAAAAAAAAAAGATCCAAGTGGGTTCATATCCGATTCAAAAGACAGGTTTAGGGGGTGTTTGGTTCAGTAAATCAAATGGTGTATGTATCGGATATGAATGTCAATCTTTTGCTAGACATTCTTCTGAATTATGTTTCTTTCTGAAAAATCGTTTGGTTGCCTTAAGGCTAGTGCATGTTTCTCGCGGGTTGAGATATTGGCTTCCGTAGAGAACGTCTTTCCGCTTTTTCCTTTTATACTAAGTGGTAAAAAGGTTGTTCAAATCTGAGTTTAAGTGTTGAGGTGAACTCATATTTGGAACACATCCTTTGTAATATGGTCATTCATGGGAAGTAGGATGCTCACTTATAAGGGTCATCCTAGTAGAACCAAACAACTCCAAAAATTAAGAATTATCATTCTAAAGAATATCATCCCAAAGATTTACCGAACCAAACACCCTCTTAGCAATCGAGCATAATCGGAACCAAGGTTTACTAATTATGCTGATTTTGAACTAGTTAGTTGAACCATGCACGTGGTGGTATATATTCAAATTTGAATTAAAAAGCTGACAAGTGACATATCTAAACATCTACTGTATTGACACATCATTCTACCACTTTAGGGGTCCCCTCATAAAGAAGCCTTTATATTTTGGATCGAGTAGTTACAAAAAATCTCTCTCTCTCTCTCTCTCTCTCTCTCTCTCTCTCTCTCTCTCTCTCTCTCTCTCTCTCTCTCTCTCTCTCTCTCCAGTTATATGTGGCCTTATATGTTTTTGGTTATATATTGCAGAATATCTTTTGATAAATCAGGCCAAAATCTTCACTGCAATGACCATCCCAACTTTGGATGTGCCATTTTTTTGATTTGCTTCATTGTAATAAAAAGATGAGAAGTTAATTTTAGTTGCATACTTCTATACTAGTACTCGATTTTGTAGCAGTAGCCCCAATATTGTGATCTCACTTGATTTTGTAGCAATAAACCTAAATTTTGTGAGATCTCTCTCTCTTATTGTAGTAATTTAGCATTGCCATTGGATTACATCATGTCATTAATTTTGGTATCTCCATATATATATAAAAAAAAATGGTATCCTAACTTTATGTTCAAATTGATAACTAAATTCAATCATATAGCTCATCTGGTATTACACATTTTTCTTTGTAGTTTTAAGGTTTATAATTTCCAACTGCCATCACACACCCCCCATAAAAATAAAAATAAAAAATAAAAATAAAAAAAGGACTCCAAAATCCAAGCCGAGTTACAAGTTGTTGTTCCAGATTATCAATGTTTTCAGGGGTAATCCTTGTCCAATTTAATACATCCCTCATCTACCAAATCTTTAGTTAATTAGTGTCAGATTTAGTAGACATGTTCTCATTTTGAACCCTAATCCTAGGTTAATTTTCAGGATTAATTTCCGGTTAAATGTAATATTTTTTCGCATGTTAATGTAATGCTTTTGCACTTGTTTGAAAGTCATTTCACTATGAAGCACTTGGACCTTGAAGAAGCAAAGGAGACAACCTTCTAAATGGTGGATCACATGGTCACGATAATGATAGTAAAATTTGATGTGTGGTCTATTTAATGAATTTTACATCATCCAAAATAGAACATAAAAGGAAAGGAATGATTATCTTCAATTAGAGGTGCTGAAACAGGGATAGGATTCCTCTTCATAAAGCCTAGGGACCAGAGAGTGATCCTAGGGCTAGGGTGACCTAGAGACGTGTGTTTGGGTCCTCCCAACCGTAGGATCACTCACTAATCCTTGGGCTCTATGGAGAGGAGTCGGATCTATCAAAACAGTTGCATACTTGCATGTGTCTACACCCAGACACAGGTGAGTGCAAAAAGACTATGCTACCCCTACCTTGTGACCTAAAGATGCCTCCGCACAACCCCATAGGTTTGCATGTTCATGCACTAGCCACACAAGTGGGGAGTGTTCTTGCTCGCAAAAAGAGCAAATAAATATAGGAATATAGATAATGTAGTTATCTACTCGTCGGATTCCTTGGTAAATGGTACGCTCACAAATGAGGATCTCACAACATGTGATGTGGGGTTGAAGTCATACAGACAACTTGTATAAAACATTATGTGACTTGTGTAACTCATGATGTGAGTTTAGGGGAAGGGGAACACTATTACTGAACACAATAATAGATCAAGATTAAAATCAAGCTGGGTTAACCCAATCCTAGTCAGGGTTGGATCGGGCTGATCAAGTTGACTGTCATAACCAATTTAAACATGATTCAGACTCATGACAGGTCAAGACAAATTCGGACCATCAAGGCCATACTTACACCCTAGTCCCAACTAAGTTTCCCATTTACAAAAAAGAAAAGAAAAAAAAAAAGTACTATTACTATTACTGGCTTGAGAAACACACTCCTTTAGGCCCTCTTTGGTATCATTTTTCATTTTGATTTTTGTTCAAAAAAATGGTTTTGGCTGCATTTGATATCATTTATGGAGCTTGTTTATAGTTTTAAAAAAATTGGTAAAACCAAAAACCAAAAAGAGATCAAGAGTCATTTATGTGTTTTGGCAAAAAATGATTTTCAATTATTTTTGCGCTGGACTTTAATGAGCATGTATTTAAAGGCTCAATATGGAGGGGTAAAGTAGTTATTTACTTTGTAATTAGAAATCCAAGCCTCTTGCCTCCTCTTCTTTAGTCCAAAGTGGAAAAAGAGAGTTATAAGAAATATGGGTGAAGGGACTCTTTTCACTCATTTATTTAAAAAACTATTTTACACATAGAGATACAAAACTATTTCTCACAAAAATCATTTTTGTCAAGTAGTTATCAAACAATTTTTATGTTTTGATAAAAAAGGATTTTCATTAATGATTTTTGTTAAATAGATAAAAATAAAAAATAAAAAATAATACCAAAGAGGGCCTTAGTATAATTTTGATGTGGATCCAAGTCTATTTCATCTTGGGTCTCTTTAGCTAAAGTCTAATTTGCAAAAGGGTCATTTAAGTAATTAAAATCGTTGGCAATAGTGGACTTTTTCAAACATGAATTGAGAACAACGCGGATTAAATGTTGACTTTTGACTGTTCGAAACGTGAAGAATGTCGACTCGATGGTCCAAGTCCAAGAAGGATTGCTTTCCAGATCTAATTTTCCATTGACTAACCTAACTAATGGGCAAGTAACTATCCAATAAGGTGGCGGCATTCGTGGGCTGGAGCCCCCTGCTATAACTTTTCCTAGGTGGTGACCCTTCAAAGTGTGGGAATCGGCCAAATTCGGCTCCATCTGATTAAACGGTTGGCTTTTATTTATTTATTTATTTTTCTTTAATATCTATGTTTGTTTTCATGTAAATAAGAATTTAGGTCATAGAATACCGATATGTATCAGTCGTATCAAAATCGGTTCAAGATTAAAACATCATAACGGATACCTATATTGATTACAAAAGTTAGGATTTTTTTTTTTCATGCATACAGACACGGTTTCAAGTATCGATATGGAATCGGCTATATCGGTTGGGACCAATCCCCGATCCAATACCGATCTAGATCAGTTATCTTGATCGTTTCGAGGGTAAAATAATGAAAGAATAGTACTTTTTATAAAAATCAGGGGTAAAATAGTCTGATACCCACCAATCCAGATCGGTATTGAATTGGTATCGACCAATACTGATACTGACATTGCCTCCTAAATCCTTGCACACAAATGAACTCTCATTCAATAAGAAAAAAATAATGTCAAGTTAATCAATGGAACGATACAATTGAATTTGAGTATAAAATTAATTAATTAGCTAACCAAACTAAACAACTCCATAAACATCTAATGGGCAAATAATCATTGCATGGTCACTTGGTCCTTGCACTAATGTAGAGATTAATGGACATGCGTACAAGGGCATCAACTTGAATGAAATTTCTTATTTCATAAGAGGTGGGGAGATAATTTTACATGCCCTTGAATATTGGGCAATGCGACTAGACAATTTCCTTTTTCTCACATCCAATTATCAAATTTCTGGATTACTTTTTTTTACAAATCACAACTTTATGTGTGCTCCAAGACTTTTATGTTGCACCATGGGGTCCTAAAAAACTTTTACAATAAATTCATCTTTTTTTTTTAATGGAAATACAATAAATTAATCAGCGTGTACATAAAGTGTTATTTGAATTATTACGCATTCAACACGATTTAGATTCTAGCCAAATAATTGGGGGCTTAAATTCATTGTATAATGCCATTTATAGACTACTCGCCCATCACATTAAGTAATCATGGAATCTTATACTTCTCCAAACAGGTCCACACGCTTCTTTAATCTATTATTTTGGTCGTTAGATTCAAAAGGAAACGGTACTTTAATCTATGATTTTAGCCGTTAGATTGAAAGGGAATATTTTAAAAGGCCCACATATGAAAATTGGTAGGCCATGAGCATGGTTGTGTAAAATGGAGAGATTTTGCGTTGACACTAGTCGTGTTTTGGAGTATTTTAAATTAGGGTTCGAATTTTAATGGAAATATGCACCCCAAATTTCCATTAATCATATGTTAGGGATGTCAATTGATACGATTTTTAGTATTCGGCTTGGTTTTGGTACAATACAAAACTTAATACTAGATACAGATACCATATCATACCATTAATATTTTCAAGTTTACAATACTAATATTGAATCGTTTGGTATGATTTTCATATGGCTCAGTTTCGATATACAAATGGTTTTAATTTTACTCACTTTAAATGGGATCTATACCCCCCCTCTCCCAAGAAAAAAAAACCTTGGTTCTTTAATTCTGATTTTGAGTTTTTGACGTTTCTGGCCTTCTGGTTTATACCAAAAAAAAAAAATTTTTTTTTGACATTTTGACAGTTCTTAAGAAGTGCCAGTATTTGATTCGATATATCAAATGGTCAATGCCGATATCTAATCAAACCAAAAAGGATTCTGTTTTCCCAAATCAGTATCAAATTGACACCTTTATCATATGTTAGTTTAAGCCTTTTGGGACTTCGGCTACCACAAAACAAGGCATTCAAAAACCTAAACACTACCAAGAAAGTGCATGAGACTTTGAGGAAGAACGTGACATTCATGAGAGGATATGCCATTACATGCGAAAATAAAATATTGAATTCAAAGCTAACATTTGAATCTAAGAGCTAGATTTGCCACATTACTCTTCTCTCATATTTTATCGAAATGTTTTGGTGTTTTACCCAAAAAGGAAGACATAGTGAGATGGATTCAAAGATTCGTCTAGAAAACAATTGATTTTATTTTATGCAAAGGGATGAGATCTCCCATCATCCGAGGGTATTATATCCTTCTTAATTTATTTCTTTTTATTTGTTCTCATATTCTTATTACATGGGTCCCATGTGGATGTCATCAATTCGTGCCTTTGATGTGCAGTGTAGATCCTCCACAATGGTGTTATTCGGAACACTCTTTAAAAATAATTATTGAGAGAGAATTCTCTTAGCCCTGTTTGTTTAGAGGGATTTTGTTATAGTGGGATTCAAGAGGTGGGATGGTTGTACAATCTATACCATCCGAACAATATTTAAATTGTTTGTTTGACAGAGGTGGAATTTTGGGGAAACATAAAGATAGTTCTAGTTGGCCCACGTGGACAGTAACTTCTCCCCCCTCCCCCAACCCTCACCAATTGGTGGGACTTTGATAGGGACTTTGGCAAACCTCATCGTCCCACAGAGGCACAGGCAAAGTCATCGAACGAAGCCTATCTCCTTATTCTTCTTCTGTCTCGTTTCTTTTTATCTTTGTCTCCTCCTTAGCTTCTTCCCCTGTCTCCTAATTTAGGAAATTCTAAACTTAACATCTGCAATTGAATGAAGAAAGGTAGGTAATCGACTCTAAACTCAAAAATTAGTAACCCTGAGCTACGATCATCTGTGAACCAGAACTCCAATCATTTAAATCTTGCGTTTTTTCCTTCTCTTCATCTCTCCTCTCCAACAAAACGTTGTTGAGTAGGAACTTTTTCACTTTCTCTCACGTTTACTTTTCTTGTTCTTCATCCCACTAACATGTGGATCTCATACCGATAACAATCCCACCCACAACTCTCCTCTAAACAAATGAGCCCTTAGTATGCAGGGTACTCTACCTAATCTCACATTTATTTATATTTATAAAAATTTAATATAATAATAGATATGAGAAGACATATTGTACGCCTTAGATTAGAGTCTTTTCTTATAATTATCCATAGATAGATTATAAATTAGGGAGAAAGTTCTTGAGCAAGTGGGGCATAGAGAAACACAGCAAGGGAGTGCGACAATCCGGTATCGTACATAGAAGGTTAGCGAAGTCATTTCATGTGTGGAGGCATCCTACCCCGGCGGCGCAGATAAAATTGCTTCATTGGGGATATAAATGTCAAAGTACTTGACTCGATAGCTAAAACGGTCCGTGAGTCCTTTATAAGTGGTCATTGCGTTCTCACCAAAAAGCAGGAATTAGCGGTTTCTGGGGGTGGTCGTTGATCCGCTCCGACACCACAGTTGTCCGCGAGGTTCAAGCATCTCGTTCGAAACCCTAATTCTCCTCGTAAGCCAGTTCTTCAGTTCTTCTTCTCTCGGTTTGTTTCCTTTCTATTGCTATAGCTTTGTCGATGCTGTTTGACAGAAGAAAAGAAACATGGGGCCTCTAATTAGTGGGATCTTGATATTTGTGTTTGTTGTTGTTTTCACTTCCGATTTTTTAAAGCTTTTGGGAGCATTTTTGGTTATCGATTGGAGATATGAAGCTTTCAGGTTGTCACATTAACCTAGTACTATGGTTTATTTAGATTTTGACGGAATTTGCATGTTTATCGATGGAAGAATCAAGAGTTAGGTTGTCAATATTAAAGTAATCACAGGGTTTAATTAGATTTTGACGAATTTTGCATGTTCTGATCATATTTTGTTTCGTTATTGAGGTAGTTTGTATTCCAAGAGCTTAAGGTTTTCCTTTGAATTTAATTTTTGGGGTTTCGTTTTAAAAGATCCACTGTTGGAGCCGTGAAGCTATTGGCATGCTGGAGTTATAATTTTCTTTTACCCATTTATTGTTTGATTGGATTTATCCTTGTCTTAACCTGGTCTTAGAGATCTGCTACTTTTTTTTGGATACCATCTGTTTTGATTTCTCGAATTTATAGAGGTTACTTCTTGTAGGATCAAGGTTTTAACTTTTTTGTTTTTCTGTTGCTGTAGTCGGATCTCATGGCGTCGAAGCGTATATTGAAGGAGCTCAAGGATTTGCAGAAGGATCCTCCGACATCTTGCAGTGCCGGTATGCATCCTTGTTGATTCGGTTCCTTCTCTCTTTCGTTTGTGCATGTGTATTCTTCCGTTACTATTTTGATTGTGTTTATTATTTTGTTTCATGGTTGTCTACTTTCGACTTCATCCTATACACGAAAAAGAAATTGCTTCCGTTTCTTCTACCTTGGCAGTAAATTATTTCTTTATACTTTGTGCAATTGCGTCAAGAAGCTACTTTATTTGATTTTGTTGAGCCTTTTCCGGTGTTGGTCATAGGAAGGTGAAATTACCCGGAAAATAGAAATTTTCTTGTTAATGGTTGAGCTCCCCTGCCAACCTTCTCCCTTCACTCTATATCCTCATATTCTGTTTGCGAGCTGTGATCTACTTTGTTTATTTACTCTAATTTGGTATGGTCAATCTGCCATTTATTTATTTTTTCCCCCTTCTTTTCCTATGAATTTGTGACTGCTAACACCAGCCTAATAATCTTGAGTTCTCCCTTCTATGTTGCCCATCTATCTATAGCATCTAATTGGCCTGTAAATATTTTTACTTAATCATTCACCCATTGTGAAGTTATGATGTATCAATGCATGTTTAACTGCTAATGTGAATGATTTTCATCGACCAAGCTGGTGCTAAATTTGTCTACCGATTTTATTTCATTGTTCGAGGTGACAATGTGTTCGAGTACTTTAGGAACTAATTCTGGTCATGCACCTCTCTTCCTGTTTGTGTGTATATTTCTGAGTGATCAATTCTCATTCATATAACCTTCATTTGATTAAACTTCATGCCCGCCTGGTTCTTTTTTCTTAATAGGTCCTGTTGCAGAAGACATGTTTCATTGGCAAGCAACTATTATGGGCCCTCCTGATAGCCCATATGCAGGAGGTGTTTTTCTTGTTAGCATTCATTTCCCTCCTGATTATCCTTTCAAGCCACCTAAGGTACCTATATGTATTCTATTGTATTATATTTGTTCATGGCAATTTAACTTATGCGAATTTAAAAAGAGCCATGCATTTAGAAAATGAGAAGTAATGCATTGAGGAGTACTTCATTATTGCATAGATCGTGCCAGTGGCCTTGTATTAGATGTCAATAGCCTATTGGTCCTACACCGTTCTTATTTTTATGATACATGCCTTTTGCCTTCATTAGTAGTATTGTGTCAGATGCAATCGATACTGTTTCTTTGTATTTGCAAAAGTATGAAATTGCAATCAGATTTGGCAGTTTTCTGTTAGATTGCAGAAGTGCAGTGAAGAGAAGTCTCATAAGTGGCATTCTGTGTACTGATTTCACGTTCTTTACCATAGGACCAATTGTTGTTGTATCTGTTAAGGTGGATATGTATTCTATGTTTTTGGACTTGTTTATGCCAATTTAACTTATGCCAATTTAACAAGAACCATGCATTTAGAAAATGAGAAGTAATGCATTGAGCAGTACTTCATTTTTGCGTAGATCGTGCCAGTGGCCTTGTATTAGATGTTAATAGCCTATTGGTCCTACACCATTCTTATTTGCACGATACGCGTCTTTTGCCTTCATTAATAGTATTGTGTCTGATGCAATATATACAATTTCTTTATATTTGCACAAGTAATCATGTATGAAATTGTAATCAGCTTTTGCAGTTCTCTGTTAGATTGCACAAGTACAATGAAGAGAAGTCTCATAAGTGGCATTCTGCATACTGATTTCACGTTCCTTACCATAGGGACCAATTGTTGTTGTATCTGTGAAGGTGGTATAGTGTTTGTGACGCCTTTATTGCATTGAATAATTTGTCCTGTTGCTGATTAGAAGGAAAAGAAGAAAGAAAGATTATTTGGACCTGTTTTCTAGGATCGTAAGCCCAGGAGACCAAAAATGGGGTGACCATAGGTTATCCCCTTTGAAGTAAGGATTGTGGCCATGCTTTTTGACCCACCCAACAAAAAAAAAAAAGAAGCCCCCATTGACATGAGGTCTCAAACAATTTATTCATATCTAAATAACCAGATGCAATATTTCTGTTTCTTTTCTAGATATTGTAGACAATTAAGTAAATTTCTAAGTTAACTTCGTTTTCAAGAAGCAGGGTGATGTGGATCTGGTTTCTAAAATCGGAATCAGATCACTTATGGGCAAATTCAAATATTAGATAACTCAAATATTGAAGAGTTATGGCAAATCAGTTAAGTAATTTGAGTTTTATATGAGTAATTTCAGAAGTGTAATTAAACAGAAATTCACAATTGAGTGGCAGTGTTGTAATTTCCTTGATCCACTTAGAAGAGAAGTTCTAAGGATGTCTAACTTAGGCTAAAGGGTAATCTGGGAAGGGAGAGTGAAATATGGACAAAGGGGAATAAAGGAACATGGGAAGGGTATTAAAGGGAAAGAGAGTAATAAAATTAAAGCAAAAGAAGAATCATGGGAAAGTGGGATGAAGGGTCTTCTACCTTCAGCCAAGGCAAGAGGCGGAGAACTAGGGAGGCTTCATATTGAGAGAACTCAAATCATATGATGTTGAATCGACCTGCAACTTGGAGCGAGTGTTCTCCACTCGGATCCCCCATGTTTCCATCTAAGAACAGACCCGAAGGTCAAGGATTACAGCCAAGAGAATTCAAGTTAGGGCTGAGTCTATTCAGGAAACCAATGTTGACGACTCTATACACACGACATTCACAGTTGGTCTTGATTCAGAGGTCGAGCAAATTGAGTTTGTTATGCCATTATGGTTTTTTGAAGAAAAAACTTCACACCTTGAAGACTACATGATGTAGATAAGTCATTTAATGGGCTTATTTTATTGCAAATAAGCCTTGGGTTGGGTTATGTATGTGTTGGGCATTTGATCCCATGGGTTTTCTTTGTACTGGACCACTTTAATGAACCTAAAATATGAGTAGAAAGTAGAAAAACGGGATTTAATTCATTAGTTTAGTTAGAATTCTGTTTTGAGTCTATTTCATTTGTTATTTCAGTTTTTAGTCAGTTTAGGTTTCCCTATTAGTGAATGGTTAGTTACTTACTCCATGTTGGAGTTCTAGTATAGTCCTATTTGGAGTCCAATTCCTACTATGTAATGTTTAGTTCTACTTGGAGTCTAACTCCTAGTTTGGTTATGATTGCTAGTCTGTACTCGTCATATAGAGGAGTTAATGTACTCTAATTAGATAGATTTGAAGAATGATGAATTGAGTTAATGTTTGAGAGCTTTAGGACTGTGAGTGATTCTTCCCCTCCCCTTTCTTTATTCGATTTTCTCTCCCTCCCTGGTTGGATTTATGCAATATCTAATTGTGTGACCCCCTCATTCCCTTTTATTTATTCTCTTATTTTTTGTTTTATTCATTCTTTATGTCTCTGAATTTGGTTTATATTGAATTTAGTAAAGATTCTGCCTGGGATTGGATCACTTGTGATTCGATCTTACATTTCTATATTTTGAAAGTTTACAAGCAACCAGAATTTTGTTTGGGAATAGTCAAAGCTGCTAATCACATGTTGTTTCCCACTCATCACTTTAAAATTCGAGGATGAGTTTTTTTAAGATAGGGAGAGTTGATGCTGATTCTTTACCAAACTATGCTTGTTTTATTAGGAATAAGCATAGGGTTGGGTTCCATACATGTTGGGCCTTTGATCCCATGTGTTTTGAGTGTAATAGGCCACTTTTATGGGCCTAAGAGAGGGGCTTTAATGTTGCATACGGGATTAATAGTTTGTATACTTTTTCATTAGTTTCCTTTTAAGTTGGGTTTAATTTAAGTTGTATTTATTTTCTTAGGAGTCAAGTCATTAGTAGTTAGTTTCCTTTTTCAACTAGTTTCTAATTTCAGTTTTTAGTAAGTATTGTATTGGGAGACTAAATTAAGGTTTCTTTTTGAGGAACCTTCAATTTTGTAGTTCCCTCTCACATCAACATTATAAAGAAAGAAGAGCAGGCTCCTAAAGCAAGAATGATTTGATAAACAAATTAATGGTTGCCGCTGTTGTTTTCTCCATGGAGAGTTGTCTTGTGTTTGATCAAGGCTGATGGAATTGGTGTTTGATCCAATTGACTCTCTGCGGTGTGAAGCCCGAGAGGTTCTTCTTCTTCTTCTCTCAACCATTCAAGGTGTTACAGATCTGTCCAAAATTCTACAGGTATTATAATCATTCTCACTCTAAGTTCTGCCTAGAAAATTTGAAAGTTCTGTGAGAATTTTTCAGAATCTGCCCAGACCAAACCAGCCATCAGTTTGGGCTGAAATTTTAATCAAAGATAGGTCCTACCTAGGGAAGAACTCGACCCAAAGGGGAGCTCTTTCTGACCAGTGGTTTGAGAGATTTAAAAATTCTTCCTTTTCTTGTCTTTTAGTGACCTGTGACAAAGCAGAACTGAAATTGATAGATCTGATTCAGTTCGTACTATTCTCGTGGACTTTGGTTCATGGTATTAAGTTGATTTGGACCTATTTGAAGTCTTGTAAGTCCCTGTTATCAGTACGACTGATCTGATCAGAGAAACCGTAGTATTGAAATCGATAGCTTCAACTGTCCAGATCTGATTTCTCCTTAGTCTGATCTATTTGTGCTATTGTCTTACTTTGATTGAGGTTGTTCTTTGAGAGTATCCTGCTGTTTTGGGACTAGGTTGGCTTGTCAATTCTAGTTCTACATTAGTATCAGTCCGCTACTTGAAGTAACCGAGGAGTTCCAGCATTTGGCTTCCAACCAGCTGTACCACTAGCGACAGGGAACAGGGATGAATAGACAAAAGGAATTTAAAATACTAATATTATAGAAGAAATAAGGGTAAGGGAAAGGAGCCGATTGCAAGAGTGAGGTAGAGAATACCCATCCAGCAACAAACAACTCAATAAACTCCATTTTCCATCTCGTCTCAGTGGTTGGCTTACATGCCTTTATATTATAAAGGAATTGAAAGCTTCCTTGTTAAAATCTAAGACTGAAATGGAAAGAAATATCCTATTTACTTCCTCAGATCTAACTCAGCTAGAAACATAATAAAACTCAATTTGGAAATTCCTACTTAGCCTGATAATACCAAAATAAAAGATTGCAAATATTCTCAAATAAAATAACTCCATCTTTCCTAAATAAGTAAATCCTAAAATTTCCTACTGAACCCAAAAATCCAATTGGACTTAGTTCGTCTCGGTCGAGATTGCCACGAGGAGGGTCAACCCAGTTCAGCCATGATTCTGCATCACAGGGGTAAGGTTGGGTATATTATGAGTTTATGACCCTTCGTAGACCCTACAATGGCGGAAGCCTTGTGCACAGGGTACGCTCTTTCTCTACTAGTTTCCAATAAGATCCGGAAGTTAAATCTTCTCAGATTATGTGCGGCAAGGTCTCGTGATTACTTGTAAACATATTGATTTTGTTTTTTTTTTTTGTTTTACATTCTTGAATTTCTTTCTAAATGGTTGCTGCAAAAATGCTGAAGGTTAGGAAATATACCCATTGCTTCAATGATGGCATGGTCATGTTAACCTTAGCCTCCTAAGTTATGAGTTCACACAGCGTAAAAAGGTTGGGTTTGCTAATGAAAATGCTGGATCCCAAACAAGATATTAGGGATTGAACTGCAGAAATTGACATGCTTCGTGAAAATCAGATATAAAAGCTAAGCTAACAGTGCAGTTCCTGTCCTAGAAACTCATCTTTGTTTTAATGATTTTGGGCCTATGCGACTCCATCTCAAGACCTTCATCGGAGGTTCGTAAAACATATCCATGGTGTATGATCATTGGTCAAGGTCTAATTTGATTTTAAGTATGGTCATTGGTTAAGGTCTAATTTGATTGTAAGTTGTCAAGTTGGAGCAATTGGATTTCAATTAATTATTGCTTTCAGTGATCCTGAAGTAATTTAGTTTTTTACTCTTTTATCATTTAAAATAATTGGTTTCACAGAATTTAATTTTTCAAAATTTTGGATCAAGATGTTCTTTAAACCTGATTTTGCTCACTACCCTAAAGTTTGTGTGGTAAACTGAAAGGGGTTTTGGAAATTAATGCTATTTTAATTTTTCTTTTCTTGATCTGATTTGGAATTGAAATGAACTTTTGTTGGCCTAAGGTTCTGAGAAGATGGGTCCCCACAATCAAACAATCACCTCATGTGCATGGTTTTCCTTAATTGAATTGATTGTCGATTCTAGTACCTTTAAACAAAGTATAGTTCAACTTAAAATATAATGTGCATGGTTTTCCTAATTCTTTACCTCCCGCTCTCTTTTGTTGGAACTTCCAGTTTAGTGTTTCTGTCTCCTGTTTTTGTGTTTTCTTGTGAATATTCTTTTTCTATGTGAGTGCTGTTGTAATAACTGCATTCTTATTATTATCTACTTAAACTGGTAATGTTTCTTTTAGTTTTACTTTTGAGTTTCATGCATGCACATTCTCTTGACGTGTACTATAGTATGTTGGTCAGAAGGTGCTATACATCATGAGTGGCTCACCATGTTTGTATTTCAGGTGGCATTTAGGACGAAGGTCTTCCACCCAAACATCAATAGCAATGGAAGCATTTGTTTGGATATCCTTAAAGAACAATGGAGCCCAGCTCTTACCATCTCAAAGGTATGATTTGCGCGATGCTGCTGGAATTACCTTCTATTAGTTTTCAATACTCGTTCTTCGTTTGTTTAGGGGCTTTGTTCCTCTAGCTTTCGATCCTCATGTTCTTACTACTACATTCTTTCAATCAGCATTATAAAGTTAGCTAGAGCAGATGTATATTTTAAGGTTTTGGAGGTTCTAGAACAAACCGTTGGATGAATTACCATGACTTAGTCCTGGACACTCAAATACCCAAAATATCCTTCTGGGTACGTAACACTGATGAGACTTGAATCAACAGACAGATATGGATGTATAGAAACCAGACATAAAACTGATAGCCACTAAACTCATCACTTTTCCCTTGTAAATTGTTCGACACTTACAGGATACCATGTGCTTCCCAAAGTCTAATTATCCCTATAGTTTTTTTTGCCTCTGATAATATTTGTGTCCACGCCTGGTTTGGCTTCCATTGGCCCCCATTGTTAAGTAATATCTTGGGTTTGGCATTTGTCAAATAAAATGTCAAATATTTTGATTATTATGTATTACCTCAAAATAGGGATTGCCTTTCCACTTCATCTTTGTGATATCCTTCATCTCTTGATACCTAGGTTACCAAAAAAAAAAAAAAAAGCTCTTGATACCCATTATTGTTTAATTGACATGTTAAAAATCCTATGTTATGTCTTGGGCACAGAACCTTTATTTTCATGTCATAATCTACCTATCTTTTACAAATATTGCTCTTTTTTGAAATAATTTACCCATCATCTTTAATTATTGTCGTCTGGTAAAAAATAATGAACAAATGTGATCACCACCCCCCACCAAAAAAAAAAAAAAATCGACTCAGAACATAAAAAGGAGGTTTTTTAATATCAGAGAAAGCAATTGAAGATTGTAGACACACAAATCCCAAATAAACTCAAGAATCCTTCTTAAGGGCTTGGGGCCAGTTAAATGAATCATGTTCTGTCATTTCTTCCTATTTAAAGCTGTATTGGGTTTTAAAGCAATCTCAGGAATCTCTTCCAAACAATAATAATAAGAACGGAAGTTTGTCCTGATTTTAGACATGATTGTAAGTGAAATTTGAATGGAATATGAGACATTTAATGGAAAAATCAATTTTATTGCCTGCAAATCAGGTCTTGCTCTCTATCTGCTCCTTGCTGACGGACCCAAACCCTGATGATCCACTTGTACCGGAGATTGCTCACATGTACAAATCTGATCGGAACAAGTATGAAACAACTGCTCGGAGCTGGACACAGAAATATGCGATGGGATGAGGGTAGGACACAAGGAATGGCTTTGAAAGATGTGTAAAACAATGATTTCTGCCTGCCCCCCAAAGAAACAATGTTTGATATGAAATTATCCTTGGGCACTCCTCTGTGAAATCGACTCTTGTAAGTCTTGAAAAGGGGGAATTAACTGTACTAATAGGATGTTGTGGTGGTTTCCATAATTTCCTGTTGATGATTCTGTTTAAAGCTTATCCATTCGTGCATGGTTTGAGATATTCCCTTGTTCCATCATATACCATTAAATCCCGCAGGTTTACAGTTATGTATCAATCTGTATGATAAACCTACTTAAGGACTCAGGTGCATTTGGTACACTTTTGGAACCATGACCATATGGCTCTCGCATAGAAGGGGGTAGTCACTTTTAAGGGACTGTAGGAGTGATCCTCCCCCAGTTGAGGGCAGTATTGGAGCAAGGCTCTTGCACAGAAGGGGTAGTCACTTTTAAGGGACTACACTGGAGTGATTCTCCCTGAGTTGAGATCGGTATGGGAGCCTCTCCTGTGAAGCTGACACCAGAGGGTACGAGATGAGTTGGGGCGGCCACATTTTTGCCGATTCTGATCTGGATCTGGATCTGGAGCTGAATCTGATTCAGCTAGGACTGATCTGGATCCTGATTCCTTTCTTTTAAACCCTACCTGACTCTTTCATATCTTGTTTGGAAGTACAGCTTTAACTATGAGATGAGCATCTAATTGCTGCAGTGAGCGGAATGATACTTTCGCTGATTTAAGTATAGCTGGGAAATTAGGTTTTGACCGGGAAGACTTGCCCAAGTCGAGTCTAAATTTGGTCTTCGGGTAAGTAACGAAGACTCGCTCTGTATTTAAAAAAAAAAAACTAGACTCGAGATGAGTCAAGATGATTTTACATAAACCGAGTCTTGAAAAACCCACTGAATCTGGTCATTATATCAAAAAGCAGTTAAAAAAAAAATCTCTTTACAAATCCAAATCCCAAGACTCCTAACTTAGTAACTTTTCCTACTCTTTTTTATCAAAAGGTACTTGGGATCTAAGAAACTTTCCGTATTCTTAAATCCAAAGTTCTTATTTTTTTGGAAGTTTGATTATTGGAAGATATAATTTATATTTTCTAATTCTTAACCCTAACTAAACGTTCTAACAAAGAGAAAGACTGTTGCTTGCAATCCTTGAATTATTGATATGTGATTTTTTTTTTCATATTTTTCTGTAATTTTATGATTTATTTACATATTTATTACATTTAAATATATATAAAACAGGAAAAACAAGACTCGGCTTGATTGGGTTTAATTAGGTCAACTCGCTAGGTTTTTGATCAGATAAGTCGCGTCAAAAAACCTAGTTTTCCAACAATGGATTTAAGGTGATAAATTTAGGACTGAAAAAAGAAATATAGAATTGCAGGATGATGGTCATATATGTAGGGAAAACGTTACCAAGTTGGATTGGGCTCGTCTGTGGCACTTATTACATGGTAACGCAAATCAAGAGCTGGGAGCTATCAGGCACGTAGCTCAAGGTGCTCTTACCCTATACACCATAGACCAAGGTGTTTCCAGCCCTACAGCTGTGTTGCGCAACAGAGGATCCTGATGTCCACTGATAAGAATTAAACTTTTGCAGATTGAAATCAGCAGTATCGGTCAATCCCAATTCCCACAAGGGAAAAGAATGAATGCACAAAAGTATTGCTCCCCCCATTGTAAAATAAAAAAAATTTCATCATGTTGATTCCTTAGCATGTGCTTTCATTGGCGTCAATTTGAATTGGATTTGATGAAGGTAGATTCCATGTTTGATTTCGAGTTTTTAAAACTTTGGTGTTAAGAGGGAGTGAAATAGTTGAGCAAAAGCTTGTTGATATTAATTAGGGGTAAGAGAACGCTGTTTGAAATACCAGACCTGTGGGCCGATGGGAGGGCCTTGGCGTGCTGGTCGAAATACCAGACCTGCAGGGAGGGCCTTGGCGTGCTGGTCGAAATACCAGACCTGCAGGCCAATGGGAGGGTCTTGGCAAGCTCATCATCAGCTTACAGCGTGGTCTTTTTGTGTTCGCACTAATTGGGCGTTTCCAACGCCAGATTGATATTCATTTAATTTTTTTCTTTTTATGTGCCATGACTTTTTATTGAAAGGGCTAGCTAGTGAGAACTCACAGACAGACAAAGCAATGGAAATTTTTTTTGTCCTTTGAGAAATAATCTTGTCTGACCATTAGTAGAATAAATTATATGGTTCTTCCTCTCATTTTTCGGCTCTTTCGCCGAAGATCTTGACTTCCATTGAAGCTGATGGAGACCTCTCTTAAGTGGTCCTTATGAAGCTTAAATTCCTTATAGGAATGTGGGCTTTCCGGATTGCTTTCGACGTACCGTGGCCGTGTAGCTGTCTTCTCATAGAAAATGAACTCTGTTTTTGATGGAGTGTGAATTTCTTACGACCTTAACGAGGATAGTTTGTTGTTGGCTTTCTCCTTTTTCTCCTAGTAGTTAAAAGGTAATCAAATGTAAGTATTTGTGAAAGGATTAAGTTTTCATTCATCCCGTGGTGAAAAAAAGTCTCCCAATGCATAAGTTTTGATTTCTTGTTAATTTTTATCCAAAAAAGAAAAAAAAAATCCTTTCTAGAAATTGAGATAGGTATTTTAGATTTCCGACCTTTGGTTTGGCTTCATGAACATGCCATCTTGGAGCCTTACTCATATTGTAAAGGTGCTATTACAATTCAAGTGCAAACCTCCCAATTTTGCTATAAGCAAAGTACCAAATTGACTATAGGATGGTAGACAGGTGGAATTAATGATAACATTTACTATTTCATGGTAGGCTTGTCTCTTCCCTTTGGGTGGAGGAATTTTTTTTCTCCCCTTTCATCTTCTTCTCATTTTTGGTATTTACTTCTCAACTTGGGTGGGTGCGGCTAACCCTAAGGGGGTAGTCGAGTTGGCAAGGGACCTTCGCCTCAGGAAGTGTGTGATTTGAGATCGACTCCTCTTATCTTCTTGGGGCCACTCACATGGGGGTGTTTAGTGCTCTTCACTGCTTTTAGTGAAAATGTATGAATCTCATTCAATCCTAATATGACCCGATTCATGCGGTTATGAGGTGAGTATGGGCCCATGAGACTAATCAAACCGAAAGCTTGAACTCCCGTCGTTAGCAAAAAAAGGGTGGGTGCAGTTTCGTCCCAAAAAAGAGAAAAAAAGGAAAAAGCCTTTGATGGTTGAGAAAGGTTTGTCTTGTTCTAGTTCTATGGATGCTAATGAATCTCTGGGGAGGAATTCTAGCAGCTAAGCCCAATTTCTCTTTAAAGCCTATATATATATATATATGTATATTTTTTTTTTTTAACCAATTGGGGGGTGGGTGGTTAAGGAAAATATTTAGGGGACAAGTTGAAAGAAAGGGATCATAATGCCAATTACATAACAGATTTTTTTTTTTCATGGGAGAAGGAAAATCCAAAATTTGACAGTCATTAATACTTTCTTAATAGGATGAAAGTTGAAAAATATTTCTCTCACCAATATTATTCTCATCCAAACCCCATTAATGCTCATAGTGAAGGAATATCTCTGAAGGAATGCCTCCTTCGCCGTAGGAGAAGGAAAACCCATGATTTGATTCTTATAGGAAAAAAGTTTGTAAATACCCCAACTTTAACTATGGTCTTCATCCCACCCATTAATGTATGAGTGAAGAAAAGAAATACCTCATTCACGGTGGGGGGGTAAGGAAACTGCCTCCATCAGATTAGGGCAAATTTTTAATAGGCTGCAGTCCAAAAAATACTAACTCCGTTATTTTTGGAACTTTATTGATTGGACCAGCTATGTGCAAGTCAAAAAACTATTTTGTTCATTAAACCATTGATCATGTGACAAAGAACCTGTTCAAAAAACTTACTCAGCAAAGAACAAAACGGAGCATTTATCACTTTATTAGTAGGTCATACATTTTTTAGTCATGGTAGAAGATGTGAGTATTGTGGTTGCACCGATTCCTAAATTAGGGTTTAAAAAAGAAAAGAAAAAAAAAAAATTCATCCCTCAATTTGGAACTAGTAAAAATATCTACCAGATCATTGTGATCATGGTTTTAAAAATCGGCCGTATCAGGCATATCAAATGGTTTTGTTCTCATTTTATTAAAAATTATTTTTGGACAGTTTTACCCTTATTAAGAATGGTTACATTGGTACAAGATTGGCCAAATATTAGTATCAATCTCAAGTAGAGATGGATTGATCGATGCAATCAATTCAATACCGATGTTTAAAACCATGACTATTATAAATCATAATTCATCTTCTTTCCAGGAGTATCGGGACCAAGGTTCAAGTAAGCAGAATTGGCCAAAATCGGCCTAAACCTTAGAAACCCTTCATAGATTGGCTATTTCAGATAGACAAGAATCAAGATCTGACTCAAATCGGCCGATGGAAGTGATCCAATTCCAAATTTTTAAACCCTGACTAAGACATGTATCCATGAGACAAGAACCCTTGGACATTGGGTTTGTTCTGATATTTTTGGACGCAAGACACATTGGCAAGTCATCCTTCTTACGCTTCCACTGTTTTGTAGTTCTTGTTTATCGATTGTCTATTTTTTTAAGGTTATCAAAAAGGCGATATATATATATATAAGAGCTCTTACTATTGATAAAATTGTTTTACATTTGATTGATTTTTTTTCTTTCTTTTTCGACTAATGACAGGTATTTAGGCCTTCGGCTTGACTTGTCCCATGGGCTCATACATTTGATTGCTTATGAAAATGAAATAAGATACAAATTTCTTCGAATCGGGAACTCTGCAGGATCTCTGTTTCCCAGCCACTAAGGTTCCGTTTGGTCCTCTTCTCTATGGGTATGGTATATGGTGAGAGCAGAATATGAAATTATAGCATAAGAAATCCAGGAAATATATATATATATATATATATATATATCAAAGAGGTATTGGACATCTTGAGGTTGCAGATTCTTAATGATCGTTTTAATTTATTCGTTTTTCAGATAAGCGAGTCCACATCTGAACTGCCTTCTTATGTAGCATAAAAAAGATAAAATCTTTTAATTTTTTTTAATTCATTATTCAGAGATTTAAGCCGAAGGTTTTGGCATTATAGTGTCAGGACTCAGGATCGATATAACACACAATAGTTACACCAAGCAAAACCCTTTAATTTTTTTTGATTCATTATTATCATTATATGTTCTTTTCAAATTGTAGAGTTGATATTCCAAGGTAGTGTTCTCAGTACTCACTTCTGGATTAGATATTTGAATGTGTGGGTCTATGTTTGTGTCCATAATGTGTTAGGATTATGTTAGGTTAGTGTCACACTATTATATAATTTATTATTATATAATAGTGATCTAATTAACTTTTCCTTTTCCCCATTAAAAAAATGAAGAGGAACATAGTCAGGTGACTGAAGACTCAGTCACAATTGCAAATGGGCAATAGACAGATATCTCAAGTGAATGAATGAAAGTCTTAGAGAAAACCCACACTCGCTTGGTTGACAAGCAAAGACAGAAAATAATGGTAAAAAGGGATTTACCAACTTCTCCACACATCATTGCTCACGTGATGCATGTCTTCTTGTTCAAAGCTTCAATGCTTCTTCATGGTCAGTCATGTCTCCTCCCCCCTACTTTCCTCTATTTTCATAATCTAGTGAGCTCTCTCAACTCTCCTAAACCTCTGCTTTGCTTCTTCTCCAAGCTAAAAGGAGAGAGAGAGAGGGGACCCATTCTAACCTTCCTTTTGAAGGTTTCATTAGTTATCAATTAAAATATATTTCATATCATTAGACCAAGGAAAGGACCATTTACTCTTGGTCCCAGGGGCCTTTGATGTCTTCTTCTTGATGTCTCCCATTCTATCATACCTAACTCTTCCATATAGCATGGATAGGTGTCTATTTGTCTCATGATATTGAATTGGCCTTATCGACTAATGTCGATACCTTACCATTTCTATATCAATAAAATGGTTTTTATTAAAGACAAATCAGTAAAAACATACAAACTTGGTATGAGTTGTAAACTTGGACATCCTAAATTCGACTTTCACTAGGCACACATTGGGTCACTCACACGGGGTGTTTAATGCTCTTTACTATTTTTAGTGAAAGTTGAATGGTTCTCATTCAACCTAGTATGATTCGATCCATATAGTTGTGAGGGTTAGTATAAGTCCGCAGGACTAGTCAGGCATTTGACCTGGATACCTGTCGTTAGTAAAATAGAAAAAAATTAATAAAAACATGATTTTTTATCAATATCAATATCAGTCGAGACCAATATGAATCCTAATGCTGATATTATAGCCATGATTGGCACAACTAATTGAAAAAGCGGCATGATAGTTATGACTTTTGACCTCTAAGGTATGTGTTTAGGGTGTGAAATGGAGATGTCTTTGATGATGGATTGATGGATCCCACATGCCCTGTCTAGAGCACTGTTAGTTAAAATGGGAACGGTAAAAAAACAGAAACGTACGGTACGGGTTTTAAACAGATAAAACGATGAACGGTACGATCAAAAAAAGGGTAAAAAAAAGGGAACGGTAAACGGACGAAAACGAACAGTACAAGTATTAAACGTGTAGTTTTCAAAAAAACGAAACAAAAAAAATGATAATATACTCATGCAATTTGAGAGATTATTACCTGTATACATGCATCCAATGTTCCAAAAGCTTTGGGAGTCCAAAGATAAAATAGCCCAATGAGCTACAAGAAAATGAGATGTTGCTAACTTTAGCTTCTCCTTATTCAATGGGCTATAAGAAGATGCGATTTTTTTCCTATAGAAAGTATGAAAGTTAAAAACAAAAAATGAAGTACCATATTGTCTTCACTCTTCACTTTTACTAATACGTTTTTTTTTCTTAATAAAATTCCTATTTTACCCTTAAAAAACGGATACATGTTTAAAATGGCCGTTTAAAACGGGTTTAAAATGGATTCTTTTGCCGTTTCCTTTTTTTTTTTTTCGTATTGTATAATATAGGGGTGTCAATTCCTAAACCGAACCGGTAAAATCGGCCGGACCAAACCGATAACAACCCGGACCGAACCGAACCGAAGCCTTATTGGTTCGGTTCGGTTTCGAGTATTGTAACCCCAAAACCAAACCGAACCGCACCAAAAACCGGATGAACCCGAAACCAAACCGAAACCGGCTCAAAACCCGGACCGAAACCGAAACCAAACCGGTAAGAAACCGAAACACTCCAAAATTCATTAAAAAAATCAAAATTTGCATAGTTTTGTATACATTTGTATGGAAAATCGAATCCAAACTAGACCAAAAACCAAAACCAACCCGGTTACAAATCGATTTAAGAAACCGAAGTTCACCAATTCATCATTTGGTTGTTTCCTAATGGCTCCATACCGGTTTAAAAAACCGATCCAAACCGAAATGAACCTCATAAATCCAAACCGGTACCAACCCGAACCCAAACCGCACCGAAGCCGACACCGGACCGAAACCGATAAATCCTTAATGGGTCGGTTTCGGTCACTTCCAAAGTCACATCGAAACCGGTGGAACCGGACCGAAACCGCACCAACCCGGACCGTTGACACCCCTAGTATAATAGCATACGGGAAAACGCATTTTAAATGACAAAAAAACGCAACCACGTTTTAACTAATAGTGGTCTAGAGTGCAACTAATTAAAACGTGTTTGAATTTTAAAATGGCAATATGGGGTGTTTGGGAGTTCACGTAGTTCTAATTATCACCCTATTGTGCTTATCCTTAGTTTACACTTTCTCCTGATTTTTGGATAATTTTGGATGTTTTTCTTATTTAATATATCTAAAAATCTAATATATTTCAAAAAGCAATGGGTGTGACACCAAGAATATGGCAAGCATTAATTTTGTGACTCTAGTTAAAAAAAAAGGTAAACAAAATTTGGATATTCAATGTATTGAATTCATTTGGAAAATTAGTGAGGTGTCCCCATCAGGAATACGGCAAGTAACAGGGTTTAGAAGATTGGTGAGCATGTACAAACTTTAGTCATCCCATATTACCTTGAGGAAGTTGCTGGGTTAGTTGATAACCTGTAGCCTCCTTAACATGGCATAGCACGCTTTCCAGTCATGAGACTATGGATAAGAGGTTAGAAAGTTATCTTCAGAGATTTATGAACCACATCATGGTGGAGAAATTTGGAACTTATTAAATCCAAACTTTAACAAATATTGGATCATGCAACTATTATTTATAAAGGGCAAAATCTCACTTGATACCTTTTTTTAGTGTTAAGGACATGGTGGAGAAAGTTGGAACTTGATAGATCCAAACCTTAACAAATATAGGATCATGTAACTATTGTTCATAAAGGGCAAAATCTCACTTGAAACTCTTTTTAAGGATTAAGGGCATGGTGGAGAAAGGTGGAACATAATAAATCATAACCTTTACAGATATTGGAGCATGCAATATATGATGCATAAAGGGAAAAAATCTTGGATCCTTGGGTCATATTAGGCAAGTAATGATTTAAAAAGTTGTGCTTGAAGAGCTACAAAGAGGTACCCTAGTTTGTTATCTTATATTAATTCATCAAAAAAATTATTAAAGCTCAACTTGTATTATCATATTCAAACTAGCATATTCACGTTTGGAGACTTAAATTAAAAATAATTGTATTTAATCACATTCGATTTTAGGATAACACAGATTGGGTCACAACTTGGTGTCAATGCTCCATACCAAATGGTTTTTGTATTGATTTTATGAGAAATAGTTTTGCACATAGCCAATGTATTGAATGCCTTCTCATAATCTTTTTTTTTTTCTCTCTCATTTCCTGACCATGTGGATTCCATGTAGACGATACTGTTCCCATGCTAACATTATTATGGCTTGAGAGATTCTCCCACACGGGTAGTGTGGAGAACCCACTCCCTAATTATGTTTAATGGATGAGACTATATTTCTATCATTTTTTTTTCTTCCATATAAATTGAAGCCGAACAAAAAGGATATAGTTTAGTTTTGGCCTGGTTTGATTTTGGTGGTTGTGAGGTGGTCTTAATGGTTTCTTATTTGATCCGTTACCAAATTGTTATCGGTTCAATATTGATTTTCTAAAAAGAAAAGTGTTTCCCATCCTCTAGAGCGTACACTGCGTTGACAGGAAACACCCATTCATGACTCACAACACCCTTCAGGTATATTTGAAGGGGACAAAGAGGTCATAACACGGGGAGGAGAGAGATAGACACAAAGGTCCACTCCCAGATAGAAAGCATTATCCCATATTAAGAGAAAAAAAAATTTCCATTAGTTTTTATCCGATCGAGTCTGATCAATTTATTTGAATTCTTATCAGTTTTCGAAAAACCCAAACCAGAATCGAACAAATAAATACATGATTTGATTCAATTCAAAAATTTCAATCCGATTGTTTCAAACTGAAATTTGACACCCATACATAGAAAGAAGTCTCTAAGCAAGTGTTTTGCACATTATTATTTGTAGAATGATCCTTGACAGCTCCAGATATCGAGCCCATAGAATGATTTTAGAGAATGTATCCATTACACAGTAGTAGTACATTCCCCCCTGAGGAAAAAACACGCTTGTGGGGAATAATGATGCTTAGATTGTCTCCTTAGAGGTGGCGTCTCAGGAGATAGGCTTATGCCACAAAACTAGACATTTTGGCACCAAAGGATTCGATCTCATCAACAATTTTTTTTTTATTTTCAAAACCATATGACATATTGATGGGACACCACGACCTTTACGTAAAGTAGAAGTTCATGACAACCGAATCGGCAAAAGAGAGGGTGATAATTCTGCACGTGTGTCTTTCTAGGATACTCTTTTACATCCAAGGACCCTAATAATTGAGCAAGATGACAAAGTTGGTGAGTTGTTAATATCACACAATTGGAAAATCCATCGACCTTAAATACTGTAATTGCATATGTCCATTTATTCAAGTTTTTGGCCTGATTAGTTTAGTGGATCAATATTAACCATATAATCATATAGATCAAATTATATCAGGGTTAAATGAAAATTATTTAATTTTCATGAAAAATAATAAAAAACATTAGATATCTCATGTGAGTATCTCTAAGAAAATAATAAGAGTCGAACTTAGAACCATGTGCTTTTTAGGGCGAAGGTCCCTTGCCAACTTGATTACCTCTTTGAGGTTCACTACTCATCTTCCTATTTGAAAAAACAAATACTCACTACTCACTCTTTTTGTTTATGAGGGAATACTCTGTTTTGACCAATCACAGTATTCTAAAATGTGAAAGGGATAAAAATAATCATTGTGATTTGTGAATGTATTTTGACTACTTTATTTTGTGAAGGGAGCAAGTTTAATCCATTTTTGTGGTCAGATGTTGCTCTGGATCATGAACAATTTTTATTTGGCTGAAATTTTCGTTCTCTTATTTCATTTTATATTGAATCTTCTTTTGGGTCTTGAGACCTTTGCTATTGAATATAGCCATGGCTATGCCTATTCTTAAATATAGGATTCATTTAGATTGTCTTTTTATACTTCTAGGGTATCTTTGAATTTTAAAAATTTTCAGGGAGTAGGTTGGTCAGAGCTTATGATCCTCTCGTCGGATGGTAAAATAGAGCCCTATAAAATTATTTTCATCCAAAATATTTAAAAACTAAAATTATTACTATTTTAGATAACTACGGTTCACTAGGTCTCTAGCTCTGATTTAAAGGTTTGTAGACTAGGATGATGAAGCTTGATGTGGTCATAGGAATGGTGGAAATGGAATGCCATAGGTAGGAAATTGTTATTTTGTTTAATTTTTATTTTCTCTCTAAAAGAATATATATATATATATATATATATTTTGACAATGAGATCTACATAAAATATGGCATATGACATATGACCATTCTTAAATTCACTAGAGGTGACGATTCTTTTGTGGGGAGGGTGTGTGATGTTTTGCGCTCCAATAGCCGACCTTAGAATTTAATAATTGCTTGTCATTGAGGGTTTTAACTTTTGTTTCCTTTAGAAGTGAAAAAAATAATAATAAAAAAATAAATTAGATTAAATTAATAATAATAATTTTTCAAACAATTTTGGGACACTACTATAACATGTGGTATAGAATAAATCAATGATCAGATTATGACATAGAAAATCTGTCCACAAAACTCTGGGTCCCATCATATATTAATACATCGTTGCCTTGTGTTTTTAATTGGTGATTTGTCATCTTTGTTACCATGCCATCAAATAAAAAGACTCTTCACCTATGCTACGTTTGGAAGTTAAGAATAAATAAAAAAATAAAAAATAAAGAAAAAGAAAAGAAAATATAAAAAAAGACAAGACGCATGATGATATAATAATTGATATATGTGTTCTTGGCTCTTCAATTTTAATATTTTTCTAATATTTTTATTTATTTTTTTATTTTTTTGGCTTCCAAACATAGTCCTAAAATTGAGTTTTTCATTTTATTGGCTATGGTAATTGGTACCATCAGGTTGCACTAGGGAGGGATAATTTTGGACTTGAACAATAGCAATTGTACAAGATTCTATAATAACTGATATATGTGTTCTTGGCTCTTCAATTTTAATATTTTTCTAATATTTTTACTTTTTTTTTTTTTCTTCCAAACATTGTCCTAAAATTGAGTTTTTCATTTTATTGGCTATGGTGATCGGTACCATCAGGTTGCACTAGGGAGGGATAATTTTGGACTTGAACAATAGCAATTGTACAAGATTCTAGTCATGGGGCCACATCCCAATGGAGAAGAAAGGATGAAAGAAAACTTCAACCCAAAATACAAGCTATATGAGCAAAATTAAGTATATCTAAAATCATGAAAAAAAATCACTGTTTTAATATCAGATATTATTATTACATGCACACTCAAGGTTATGACATGTTTGCAATTTTAAATCACGTTGAGGACACCACCCCTTTTTTTTTTTTTTTTTTTTTAAACATATTCACACTCCATTGAAAATTTTAGGAAGCTTGGTGTGAGGCCATGGACCCATCTATTTCCAATGGAGTCTGTCATATGGCAAGAAAGAGAAAATTGCTCTTCCTTGCCTCAAATTCATATATTTTGTTTTATTTTTTGTTGGTGATAGTAAGAGGCTTAAGCTTTGAGGAAAACGTTCTTTAAGCTGCAAGGGTGTATAGTACATTAGCACGTACCTTTGTATCTATCTCTTTTTGATCTGAAATGATCTCATTTCCATGCAATATACTTTACCATTTTAATAATGCACTCTATACCGTTTGCTTAGAAAACCTTCTCCCTATTATTAAGGTTTTCTTTTCATGGTACTATAAAGGTAATTAAATTTCAAGGGTATTTTAGTCTATAAGATGCATCATGCATATCTAATTATTTTGACAAACTTGAAATGCATATTTAAATTCGGACTGATTCAATCTATACGTATCAATATTGATATAAAAAATGACCAATATCATACTAGATACTTTTATAACATTAAATAAGATAGTGAATATTTATCAAATAAAAATAAATAAATAAATAAGATAGTGAATAAATGACCAAGTTGGGTTAGGATTGATACACTTGATTTGTTTGACACAATCAGTTCTTAATGTTAATATATGTTTTCTCACATATAATACCTTAGATAATAATGAATTGTTAGAACCAGCTGTTTTGATTTATATGTTTATCTACATTAGATTTGAAATTTAAATCCCAAAAAAACTCATATGAAATTAATTTTATGTTCTTATGTGCTCCAACATTAAGCATTGACATAAAATTATCATAATATTAGCATATGGTATTTCATGGTTGACATGAACATGAGTTGAGGTAGTGTTGAGATTATTTAACATAATTAAGAAATGTTTTAGGTTAGAGTTTAGGTGATTTTGACACAACTCGAAATTAGTATGTATAATCACGACCCATTGCCATCTATAACCATAGGAATGGACACACGGTAAGACTTGGATCCGCACTCACTTTTACGGGGATTTGAATTTCTCTGATTTTTTTTTTTATGGGAAAAGGTTTTATGAGCCGATTATGGAGTTTCTCTCTCCCTCTCTCACACACATATGAAATAACCTCTCGACTTCATATGTTAAAATCATTTTATCCCTCATTGGTGCTATTTCTATATGAAACCGTTGTCATTCCTCACTTATCTTCTCTCCCTCATTTGAAATGATCTCTTTATTTCCTAACTGGAATCGTTTCATCGTTCCTCGTTGGTGTGCTGCATATGCTATGCGGTTCGAGTACCCTCTTTCTCTCTCTTATTATTGTTTTTTTAAATCTTTCAGAAGGTAAGGTTTTCTTTCTTACTTTTTTTATTTAAATGAATCTTTCTAATAACGGAATGAAATTGTCCTCTCCTTTTTTGGCCTTCGAAGAAGACAAATCTGCCACGTGTTTGTTTGCTTTGGCCCTTTCAGGAATCAGGCTCATAGGTTTGGGGCTAGATACCTACCTGGGGTAGGTGATTGGTCTTGGTCCCACCTAAATGATTTGAATAACACCTAGCTAGCTATAAACATCAATTACTAATTAATTTGAAAGTTTGATAACAAAGTTGATCCATCTTAATTTCTCATCAAATTTGGTTGATCTCTCACCTATTAATGAATTCTCCCATCAAGAAAAAGGCTGGAGAGGGTTTGTAATCTTCTACTTCTTACATGCTTGCTTGGGGCTCCAACTAAGGTTTAAAAACTTGTAATCCAGATTTCGATTGATGGGAATTGGCAAAAATCAATCAAAACTGACACAACCCTAGTTTTGTAAAGGGATTAGCTCAGCCAGATAGGCCAAAATCAGGAGCAGGATCAGTCTCAATCTTTTTCAATCCTAACTTCTAAACAAGTGGCTTCAACTGAAGCCCTCAAGGTTTTAAACTAAGAATTAGGTATGAGATGAGTTCAGCTTCTCTCTATAGAGCCCAAGGGACAAGGAGCCATCATATGATTGGAAGGTTCTGGGCACGTGTCCCTAAGTCACCTCAATCTTGGGATAATTCTATTTTCCCTAGGCTCTATGGAGAGGAATCTTATCGATCTTTATCGATTTTGAGTTGAATCATTCAATCGATTTGATTTTACCTGACTTTTGATGTGGATAAAATCAGCCGGTCTAATTGGAATTTGACAATTATGATTTGAGTTTTAAAACCATTTCTCTCTCTCTCTCTCTCTCTCTCTCTCTCTCTCTCTCTCTCTCTCTCTCTCCTACTACGACTACCACTACCACTACCACTATCACCACCACATACACCCATACAAAACAGAAAAATAATAATCCACTGTTAATGCTTTTCACTTTCAGGGCAAATAGGGCAGTAATGATGACCACCGTTACGCAAAAATTGCAAATGAAGTGATAGGTATCTAATCTCATAATAATAATAATAATAATTAAAAAAAGAGTTTAATTGAATCATATTTCACTTTTGATCCTCTCATTTTCGGCTTAAAGGTTGGGATGCTTAGGACCTGTTTGGATCCAGGCATACCTTTGTACAAACATCTGTTTCTTGTTTGGAACTGAGTTGGTTTATATCAGTGGTAGATCCAATTGATAAAACATTGTGGGTTTTTTTAGTATGGTATCCTACTTATGGTAATAAGTATCAGTATCGGTGTCGATATTGATCACAACCCATACTAATATCAATAATGAAACCAATTATCTTGATCCGTATCAATATCATAACGATATCAGGTATTCACAATATCAATTTATTGACCGATATAATACTGATACTTGATCCATGAATTTGTGCTTACTCATGGGAAATTACCTCTGCTCTTTTAATTGGCCTATTTTGATCCTATCCGGATCTCGGATCTCAATTCCAAACGAGTTTCTAAACCCTAGAAGGAGACTAGCAATAATCTTAGGAATTCATAACCTCACACATCTTGAGAAGAACTCTTATATTAATTTAATTTAATTAAAAAAAAAAAAAAAGGGCCTGGAAGGAGAGAAGGAGATAATGTGATATGTACCTGGAGGTGTTGAGCTTGAGATTGAAGAAGCTCTTCTCTCCACTGTCCTCAGTCACTCCATGAGAATTTGGTCAGCTTCGCCGGTGTCTCTTTGCAAATTCTTCAACAAAACCCACCATCTTATTGAATGGGACCTTCAATGGAGTGATGATTGGTAAACTTTGCGTAAGAAAGGAGGACAAGAAAAAACTTTTTCTATGCGTGAGCTTCACAACAGCTTCGCGTTCAAGGCCACCATTATATATCTTGATTATCTTTTTGACTATCACTATTCAATCATCTGTTTTAGTGGCCTAGTTGATCTTCTCTACTCTATTTTTTTTTTTTTGGCAAGACCAATACATAAGGGACCCACGATGGGCCATTTGGCCACATTTTATTACTAACTTTTAACTTACTTACTACATTATATCCAAAAAGATGGGACAGGAGGGTAGAATGCTCGGTCTTCCTTAGATGTACATTAGAGCACAACTTTCTAACTGCCTACCATTGAGCTAGAAACCCATCCCCATTGGCTTTAAAGTTAGTGAGATAATTCGTGAAATGTCACTTTGTGGATTTTGATATATCCAAAGTCTTAAGGTAGGTGGAGATGGTCCAAGGATATTTTAAATTTGTTTAGGTGAGCTGAATTTTAATAAAATCTGATCGAGCACATAAAAAGGAGGGAAAAATATTTTAGTTTCATTCCATTTGATGGGAAGGGATTGAATTTTGTAGCAACATAGGGACTAAATCCATGAAGAGCAATGGGTTTCCAAACTAGTTCATGTTCTCCAATGGTGTCTCATGCTCTGAGCATAAGGTGCAAGAGGTATCTAGCAGGAAGCCTTTTGCAACAGCCTCAGTAGCTATCTCTTCTTCTATTTCTTTTAATATATATATATATATATATATATATATTTTATTATTATTATAGGTCAACCTTTCAGTTATTGTCCATCTTAGTTACTTGTCTTATAAATTGGAGAATGTAGCATTTTATGTGTTGCATGTAATTTATTACACTGATACTTAAAAGATTCATACTTATGCATATATAATCATGAGAGTAAAATACTGAATGATATTCTGATAGTTAATATGTTGGAAGATCTTAGATTAAGATATATATTTTTGGAAGAGCATTTTCTGAGCAAGCAGCATAGGAAGTGCACCAATAAGAAGCAATGAAAATGTTTCATACTCAGAGGGGTGGAGATCGAGGTCATTTCATGTAAGAAGAGAGAGAGAGAAAAGGTGCATGTATAATGTACCCTCTGTGGTCTGCTCAGAGACATTTTCCTATAATTTTTAATAAAAGAAGAAATAATACTCAAAATTTAATTAATTGAAAAGGAAGCGGAGTACATAATATAAAACAAGAGCTATAAAACAAAATAAAAAGAAAGAGACATCATGAACATAACATGCAACTCAATGAGATACTATGCTTTGGCCCCTGGTTTTGGACCTAGTTTTCCTCAAGTCATGGTGAAGGAGGACCGCCTCTATCGATGGCTATCATTGCACTTGGATAGATGTCTATGAATAGTGAAAGGAATTTCAAACCTCCAACATATAAGAGGAGTGACGATGACCTTGGATTTACATAAAACCCTTCCCTTAATTTTCTCCTAGTGTTTAATGCTTTATTACAAAATCTTTATGATCTTCCTAATCAATAAAATTCTCTTGATCCATAAGTTGTTACCTCCTCATAGTTATCTTGGTCCACTTAATCTTTAAGAATGAATTAGTCCTCATATTGTCTTTATGAAACATATAGAAAATTATAACAACCCTAGACCACTTGGCTATTCGGTCCTATGCCCATAGCTCAAGAATATGATGAAGATGATGCTGATGATTGTGATTATAATGGTGTTCGGGTCATTGCTAAAGTGTGTTTTGGATTGGATTTTTTTTTATTTTTAATTAAATAGAAATTTTGTTTAATGCTGAAATGTTTAATATGAAATTAAGTTTGGAAATCAAGTCTCAAGTATTAGCCCCATGTCTAGAAAAATAATGTTAGAGAAATTAGAATGATTTAGTAATCTGTAGAAATATGATATAATTCTGTAAATGTAAGTGGTATCTGCAGATTCTACACCTCGTTGTACACACAATTTAAAATACTAGAATGGAATTGGTGGAAGCAACTACTTTGAATCGGATTTAACTATTTTTTATTTCAATTAATCCTGATTTTGAAAATCTTTTAAGAATCAGCCATGAATGTATTTAGATCTCATTTTTATGGGAATTTAATTTTTCTTTTAATTTCTAAAAGTATATAAAATCACTGATAATTATTTTTATACTTTTTTTTGTGAATTTTTTTTGTACGTAGTTAAATCAAGAAAAGTTATGAATACAAAACTCAAAGAATTCTACTTAAGAAATAAAGGATATTTTCAAACACATGCCTCTTTTAGATTCTATTTTCTAGGGTTAGGTCAATTTTGTTTGATTTATGAACATTCTAATTTGATCTGAATCAGAGTTGATGGAGGCTGGTCCCATAATTAATTCTGAGTATTTAAACTTTTTTTTTTTTAAATGAAATTTTTTTATAGCTAAGGAAGTCCCATCAATGAATATATTTACATAATTGGCTTTTCAATACTCTCTAACTGATAGTCATTTAATTGTAGTATAATGTTTACACTACTCTTTCCACTAGAAATATGAACACTTACTTATGGATTATGTATATTTTATATCATAAAAAAATTTAGGTAATATGGACATCTATACATATGCCATACATAAGACCACCTTCTCTGTAGGTTTGACCTAAATTAAAATATAATTATAATAACAAAGAGAATTGAGATCAAATAGAAATAGGTTGACCTAATTTAAAAATACAAATTAAGTCCAAAGAGAATGCTTGTCACTCTTCATTTTACTTCATTTTTATTTTTGTCCCCCCCCCTCTCTCTCTCTCTCTCTCTCTATATATATATATATATATATCCATTTTATGCATAACTTGTGGTCTTTCTTTCTCTTGCTGTTTTCATTTTGTGCAAATTTGACATCATCTTTCGTTTTCCTTTTTGATAGAAAAACAATCATTTTATAATTTTTTAAAATTTCTTATAAATTTATTTAAAGGCTTATATATTCAATTGGTGGTTGAAATATCTAGTACTATTGTGACATTCCTCTTCAATTTATTGTTGGTCATGTTGTGATTCCTCCGCCTGTTTTTTGCATAGGCTTACTTGATGAACATATATATGTTTCACCTCTAAATGGTACTTTTACCCTAGTTCTTCATTGAAATGAAAAATAAATAAATAAAAAAAGAAAGACTACAAACTCTTGATGTGTAATTGGGCCAAGACACAACTAGTGCAAAAAGATTGCAGTGCTCCGTTTAGAAAATGCTTGCTCATGCCTTTTCATTGATTGCTCCCACTGGTGTGTACCTACGTCAAGAGGTGAGGTTCTCTTTCCTAAAAAATAAAAAATAATAAGAGAAAGGGTTCTCTAAGCAAACGACATAGAAAAGCATACCAATAAAAAATGGCAAAATGATTTCATTCATTGTGGAGCAAACATGTCAAATTCATCTAAGAGCTCAGAGAGAGCGCTCTAATGTATCATTCCCTGCCAACTTAAAAGCTTTTCCCATGAAATAAATTAGAGGTTCAATCAAATATTGTGAAAACTATTGAATCCTTTTTTAAGGAACTCTTTTTTTCCTCCTATTTTGATTCTCTCTTATCTCATGCCTATTTTGATTCTCTCTTATCTAATGCTAATAGTATTTGAATGTGGTTGAAAAGGAAATTTATAAATTTATATTATGCCAAAAAAAAAAAACAAAAGTTTTTTGTGTGTTAAATTGCAAAAGTGTACAATATTATCAAACTGTATGACCAGTTTAAAATAATGATCAATTGGACCCAAAAATAATAAACCATAACAAAAAAATTTATTAATTGAAAGGTACAACAATTGTCAATTGTCGATCATAGAACTAATTAAAAAAAAAAAAGAACTTATAACTAGTTCTTGCAATATATTAGACATAAGAGATTATCCTCAAAGGAATATATTTCTTTTAAAGAAAAAAGAACTCTATCCAACACTGAAAAAACTGTACTCAAACATAAAGATGGGTAAAATGGGTGAGATGACTGATTCATCATCATTAAAAAATAAAAATACCCACTCTATTGATCCATCCAGTTGTAACCCCATTGGCCCTCACTGGTGAGTGATGACAGAGAAATCTTCTCTATTTCTTTTTTCAAACTAAATGAAAGGTTAATGAACAAGCACAACGAATTGTCGACTCGTCGTCAGCACATGCGTTTGCAGACGCCTGAAAATAAGGAAATCCCTTGAGAACCGAAAAGAGAGAGACATCTTCTCTCTCTCTCTCTTCACTGCTCTCTATTTATCTGTCTGGACGCGCGTCTAAGCCCTGGTTTTCTTTTAGTGGTGGGACGTGATCAGATGAATTAAAAACCCTAAACCAGAGTAGATATAAAGATGCTCTCTATACGTATGTGGTATTAATATCAGTATCAGTCTTGATAATAACAGATACCATAAACTAAATCCATGATCACAACCATCAATGACCACACCCTTTGCCCCACGAACATGCTCTATGGACCAAGCTTGTTCAAATTGTCCCATGGACCCCACTCTTCCCTCTCCCTTAAAATGCCCTGTAAAGTATATGAGGATTCTTTAATATGATTAATTAGGTAAAATCATAGGGTTGTTAACAACTGGGGATCCTTGTCGAACCCTCTACTTCCTATCTCGGGAACATGCATTAATCAATTGAGCAAACAGTTGTTTTCATAAATATCTACGTGCTCATTGTATTGACATATTCCATACCTAACCAATAGACACATGTGAGGGGTACCCACATAACTGGAGAGAAGAGAGAGTGAGAAGACTTATAGTACTTAATGGATGTTAATCAATTAAGTTCGATTCATTGTACAGTTTATTATCAATTCTATTTTGATTAGTAAATTTTTTTTATTATACAATTCGTAATCAGTTTAATGTATTCGACCATTGATTTTAATCCATTATATAAAAGGTATAAAATCAACAATTTATCGGTTCAAAATCATATTCATACTGGTTAATTTCTTATAATATGTATAATCGAAACATAATTAAATAATGAAAAAACATCGCTACTTAATCATGCCTTCCTGCATTTAGATATAAGGGTAACGAAATGACCACCCCAACCTCCCCTATTGGATGCCTTGGCGTGCACTCCCATTAGCCTTGTTTTGGTGCAAGAGCCACGCAATCGGATAATGTTCTCTCTCCCTTAAAATGATAATGGACTCACTGATTTTGATTAATTTCAATTTCAATAAATGGTTTTTTACCAAAGTTTTCTATTTGTGAGAGCCCCTTATGCCACAGTCATAGAGGGTGTGCAATAACCACCACGCACAGTTAGATTTCACACTCATGTGTCTAGTCACAGGCCACTAGTGGTAAGAAAACAGATTCGGGGTTGAAATTGACACCCTTGGCCAGTTCCGGATCCGAAAAGACCAGCTTTCACGTATTCAAATACAATCATAAGAGAAAGGACATTTTAGTAATTCGAATGAAGCCAAGCATGAATTCCGTCTCCCACGCTCAGAAGACCAGAACCCGACCGCCACCTGCCACGTAAATAAAAGCCAGCTGGATGCCTCGCACGTGCGTGACTTTTCCATTTTTCTTCCCTGATATGACCGACTCAGACGGAACCAACGAACCCAACCCGTGGTGGAGATCGATCGAGAGACTAGTCTACTTCTATTATAGAGAGAGGGAGAGAGTAGAGAGAGAAAGAGCGAGACTACTGTTGTGTTCTCGCGGTCTTTACTTTTAAAAGCCGTATACTATAAGTATCCCTCTCGCTTCCACTGTCCTCCTCGTTTCGTCCACCCCGGCAGTGCTGCCGCAACTCTCTTCGTCTCTCTGTCTGTCTCTCTCTCTCTCTCTCTCTCTCTCTGTCTTTCACTCTCTTCTCTGTCACTACTGCAAAAACCCTAAACCTTTTCTCTTCTTTTCCTTTTAATTAATTTTCTGCAACCTTGGTTTTACTTTTTCAGTATCGCAGCTTTACACGGGAAGACTGAAGAGTGAAGAGTCGTTCCTACAGTTTTAAATTTCGGCTTTTCCCGAAAAAGCCTAGTCCCTGGACTCTACTTCTTCACTATAGTCCTACTCGGCAGAAAAGCTTTTAAATTCTATTTTCTGCTGTCTGCAAGTTCTCCAGACAAGATCTATCTTCTTCTGTTTGCCTTTTGGAAAGGGGAGGGGGAGGTGGAGAGGAAGATCCTCCTCTTTTGTCTCCTTCTCCATAGTATCCCCATAAAGCTCCAACTCCTTAAAGTTTTCGTGACCAAATCTCAGTTCCTTTCATTTCTTCTGTCTAATCGGATTCTAGAGATACAGATACTCTTTCTCCTTCTCTGTTTCATGTTCTTTCCGGGGGGTTTTGATGTGGCAGATGAGGCACATCCATCTTCCTTCAATCCGTCGTTCTGTGCTATGGAACTGACGGGAGACACATCTGGACACAATCACTTCGATAGAACACAACCAAAGGTGAAGGTGAAGTTCTCCCAGCATGTTCTCAAAACAAGGAAGCTTCTCTGTGAGCGAGACATGGAGAAATCCATGGATCACAACAAATCATCATTTGCAAACACAGGCAAAATCCGACAAAGAGTGGTGAAAATCATTTTCACAGATGCAGACGCCACGGATTCATCGAGTGAGGACGAAGGAGAAGAGATCGTCCGGCGAGTGAGAAGATATGTACAAGAGATTGGCATCGACACATCTGCTAAACCTCAACTGTCGAAGCCGTTGCCGGCGCCGGCCCCGTTGCCGGCGACGATGAAGGCAAAGAAGAGAAGATTACAGTCTTTGAACTCCGATCAGACTCAACGGAAAAGATTCAGAGGTGTACGGCAACGGCCATGGGGCCGTTGGGCGGCAGAGATACGAGATCCGACCCGTCGGAAACGGTTATGGCTTGGTACTTTTGATACGCCCGAAGAAGCGGCAACCGTTTACGATAACGCCGCTGTTAGATTGAAGGGTCCTGACGCCGTTACGAATTTCCCTTTCCCGCCAAAGATGGAAACGGTAACGGTAGCTGGTGAAGTTGCCTCCACTTCTTCCTCTAAGAATAGTCTTGAAGCTGCTTGTTCCCCCACGTCGGTGCTCCGTTATGATAGCTCCCCAACGCCGTTTGATTCGGACACACTTAGTTACGGAGCCTACGGTGACGTTGACGCTTTCGGGTTTGATATTGAATCGCCGTTAACGCTTCCGGAGATCAAGCTTCCGAGGAGTAGGAGTAACTACTTTGGCGAGAAAGAAGAAGTAGAATTTGGGGAGTTAGATATTGACGAATTTGCCCTCGGCAGGTTATGAAGATAATATTTATACCGTTACGTTACCGTGAGTTAGCCGATTAATACGGCGATTTTGTCCGTAGATTTTGATTTTCCTTTTTATTATTATTTAAATATTTAAATTCAAATTAATTAATTTGAGAAATTGTGAAGGAAAGAGAGAGAGAGAGAGTAAGTAGAGAGGACTGAGAGTAGTGGTGGTGGTGGGGTGGTGTTTGGTTAATGGTTACTTGATTTCCACGCTTGATGTGGAAAAGTATGTATTATAAGGGTATATAAGCTTTCCTTTTCATTTTCCGAAATCTTTGAATAAAATAGTGATAATGGTGGTGACCGGTTATCGTAATTTCTAGTGCTTATCACCGTTGAATATTCTATTACCGGTTATTGCCGGTATCAACTAAGGGGGAATTTATTTGGAAACATCAACAGTAGACACGTGGTGTTGAAAAAACTGATAACACTGACCAGTCGTCATGTGCAGATGTGGACTTTTGGCTCAGGAATTGTATACAATATCTGTAATAAATAAGGTAAGGTTTTGTCTCCTGGTTCGGTGGCTGCGAAATGTGGGGCCCCGAAGACTTCTATGATTTCTGTTAATGGGCGGCAATATGATCTTCTCTTTGTCGTCGATTCGGAATTTCTCTGGTCGATGATGACGGTTACTTTAAATTGTGAAAGTAACCCTTCCCATGGTTCTGTTGAATTGGACTTCATTTTCTCTTGACAAGTGCTATTCTTAACCAGTGGTATCAGAATGAGGTTTAAACTATGTATAAACGATTAAAAGAAACACTACAAGTCTATAACACAAATAACAAATTCATAGAGAGACTTCGGCCTATTTATCATGAAAGAAATTAGAAGGATCTGAAGATTGTCCGCTGATTTGTATTGGATTTCTAGGGTTAAAATCAATTCTAATCAAACCTTACTAATTCTGTTGGATTGTGTAGCGTGACACGGTGTTACACTCCGTATCACAAGCTACACGCTTGGTAATTCCCTTTAAGTAAATCTTGCCCTCAGACTCGACATAAAATAGTTCTTAGAACTATTATGATACCCTCAAGGCCTCAACGCTTTCAACAAACAGTAGAATTAGATTCTCTAGTCCTGATGAAGGAGGAGCCTTAATCTGTACTGCAAATATCTGACCCCACCAAAATTCTTAGGAGAGGACACCTTGACCTCGCTAGACCCAAGCCCTTGACCAATAGAGAGATCAATATCACCTTTTTAATTTTCAAAATAGCCACCGACGACCAATCATGGTTTGAAAAATTGGATCGCCACACTCCACTGATCCCGATCGACCTTGCACAAAAACTAGGGTTTAGGCAGATTTCCACTGATTCTAACTGATTCAGATCCCAATTCTGAGCTTTTAAACCCCAAGTGCAATAGAAAGCTTGACATGGCTTTAGCTCTTCAGTTCAATAATACATGGAAATTAGGGTTTAAACACATTTCCACTAATTCAGCTGATTCTGATCCTGATTCCGGGTTTTTGAACTATGAGTGCAATAGAAAACCCGACAGGGCTTAATTTGTAATTATGAAAAAATATGGTTGGTGGCTTAGATTTTAGTGGAGAGACCACGACCTCATATCAAGTGCACAACTTGATATTTGTGGTGTGTACCGCTAGTAGATGACTACAAAGTACAAACAAAAGGAGCGTTACTTGCAACCGGCGGCTGCACTTCAAAAGTCATAAACTCCATTAATTAAAAGGAAAAAAGCCTTGGAGGGAAGGCAAGAGATCTGGATTCTGAACTGGAGTACTGGACAGGAACCGGATCATAAGGATTTGGTGGGCCCCATTGAATTTGGTGACAAACGCGATACGTGATTACTTATCATCACACTTCATTGGTGAAACGACCGCCACCACTAGGGCCCACCTCTGCCACCGGCCCACCGCCACGGGCCTGGAATAATTGGGGCTTACCAGCTACTTCTCTCTTTCAGCTCCCACTTCCCTTCTATAATGTTGTATATAGCCAGTGTTCTTACGATCTTATCCACTCCTTCTATGGCCCAGAAGAAAGTGGACCACGAAAGATAGAAAGAATATCTGATTCTGACCCAAGATTATTAAATTCAAAATCAAGATCCAGATTGAGACTGGCCAATTTCTAACCAATTTAAGCCAATTCCAATCTGATTCGTGTAGGCACTTAAAGCCTAATCATGACACAAGAGAACAAACACAACACAGAAGTTTTACATTGGTCTGGCAAAATAATTCCTAACAATGGAGAATAGATTTACAGTCACTCATCCTCGCCCGTCCTCGCCCGTCCTCTTGTTTTGGAAAATTCTCACTACAAATTATAGCAGAACATATATAGGAGTTTCACCGATTCATGTTCTGACCAAGCTACTATTGCTGTTTCTCTGCTCTCACACAAATTTATGCCTCAGGCTCAGCCATGGTTCTAAGAACCGATTTCAGTCGAATTGAATCACACAATTCTGTCGACTTTCTGCTTCAAAAAATGGGTCGATGAATCAGAATTAGAATCGGCAAAGGCCAATCCCATAGCCAATGCTGCTTCCTCACAATGGGCTCAGATATGATTTATTAGATTCTTCAAACTCAAATCAGCCAAATGTTTACTTGCAAGTTTATGTAACCAACCAAAGATTAACTTGGTCAATACACCACAATATGAAACTCTTCTATTATACAGTTTGGCATGCACAGACTGCCGTGGAATGTAATCCACTCTGGTTCCAGCGACTGACCTAAACGGCATATTGACAAGCTCATCTTGGCAAGACAAATAGTACCCACCATCATTTTTCTTCTTAATACGCCCAACGATGAGGAAAGACTTTCTTTCTTGACCTATAGTTTTTTTTCATGTTATTCCGGGGACACACTAAACAGAGCCAAAAGCTTCTTTTAACTCTAGGATGCAGCAATTTTAAAATCATAAGGATCAAAGATGTGTGAACATCAACTGAAATAGCCAGCAGATACCAACATAAACAAGGGCAACCGTAAAAAAAGCCAGCCGGTGAGGCACAATGCAACGAGTGTCTGCCTTTCCTGGTAGACATTTCACATAGTTAAAAGGAGAACTTGATGATGACGGTCTTCCTTCCTCAACAAGGGATAGAATAAAAACTATAATCAAATGACCCAAACAAAGCAATGGCAGCGCTTAGACGCTGAGATCATTTCCTCATTATAAACCAAATTTGCGTTCCTGTCTTTATAATGACCAAAGTAGTGGAAAGAATGCGTATCATAAAGGTCTCTAAATTTCACCCACCCCAGTAACTGAAACAGAAGAAGACATCCAGAAAATAACATAAACATGAGCAACTTCATTATTAATTTGTACCAAATGGCTTTGACCTGTAAACTGATGCTCTGATTGAACACCACACCCAGTCAACGCCAAATTCTAGAAGGCCACATACACAAAGGTATAAATGTAAAAGGAAAATAGAGTCATGACATTAAGGAATCTAAATGATACTCCTCTGTCCCATAAAGGTCGTCCTGTTTTGATGTCTTTTACTGTCCCAAAATGTTTGTCCATTATTATAAAAACCAAGATATGAGTTTTATTGAATTCCTCACAATACCCTGATTTAATCATCCAAAACTTCACACATTTGTCGCAGTCACTTGACATAATTGTTACCCTCCACATTACATAAGCTAAACTAATAGGGGGTGAATGATGCAATAACAAAACAACGACCTCCTTAAAACGGTTTTTTTTCCCTTCCTTCAAACAAGACAATCTTTTTGGGACAGAGAGGGCAATAAGATAACTTAATGGCACACAAGGTAATGTTTTATCTTACCAAAAAATTGATAATCAGAAGTTCCCTGAAAAAGGAAGTGCCATTTGTTACAGCAGTCACCTTACCAGTACACCATGGCCATACAATTTACTAACAACTTCAGTCACCAGTCTAGAATGCACGGTCCCCCATGTACCTCCTGCAAGTACCACTTCAGCATCACAAAACAAGCACAACATTGCCTCTTACAGGAGTGACGCTAACAGTAACATCTTCAATTGCAATTCAAGAAACAATGGTTCCCTACTATAATTTCAGTCTGGAAATTCCCTTTTGCCCCATTAACTGTCCACCGAATGGAGAATCTATCTGACCTAGACCACAAGGTTTGCTTCACCCACATTGACAAAATGGTTGATGAAGCAGACAATAAGCATGCGGCATATCATGAAGCATTACAAAGAACAACGGAGAAAAGCTAAACATGCATTGCCAACACATGGCTAGAATGATCAAGTAAATAATTGCTTCCTATGTTAGATATAAATTATGATATCTTAAACAAACAAACAACCTATACATATGAAAAAGTAAAAGAAAGCACATTCTGAGAGAAGCAGCATGACAGTTTCAATAAGAGCGTGAATGAATGTGCCAATGTTTTCTTTGGTATTATAGAAATAGACGCGCACATGTGCACTTGGCTGGCTCCAAAATAGCGGTTAAGAGGCTGACCACAATGATGAGCTGACTGGATGGCCACCCGGTGGTGAAAAAATATGACATCTAAACCATAACAAATATAACAGTGCTTACTTTTTCATCCCAAGAAAAAAAAAAATTTATAACGGTGCTTAAGATGTAACTGTACCATACAGAAGTGCTTCCTATATAGAGATACTGTAGACTGGGTCAGGCCTTTGCCTCCCACCCCAATCCATATTATCATTCCAGAAGTGAAGTTCAAAGGGACAAATTGCCACAGGATACCTTGTTTGAGTGTTTCTGCTTGCATGGGCAGGTCAAGGAAGGATTAGGAGAGGCCATGTCACACCCTTTCGGAAGAATGCACTTTATACCGCCAGTGTTTGCTGCTGGTCCCAAGCCCGGATAAAGGGAGTTTGGTGCATCAGGTCAGCAGCCAGCAGTAGAAAAAACCCTTAGCCGAAGTGCCAAACCCTTTCTACATGGATTCTAGAACCTTATATTATCAACGTTATGCTCGGACATTCCCCGCAAGTGACACGCTACATTTTGACCCGGGTTTAGTGAATAGTGGGCAAGGGTTAGCTAGGGCGTCTTTTGTAAGCAACGTGCCATGTTGGCGCCCGGATGCGGTGACAAGTAGGCAAGGGTTCTTGCATCATGGACAAGTGTAGAAGCTAGTCCAAAAGTGTAGGATTAGCTTAGCATCGATATTGGAATATTCGATCTTTGACAGGTAAGAGCCGATAATTGATAGATATTATGAGGAGTATATTATGATAGATATTGGAACTTCCCACTATGTATGGTAGTCCTTTGCTTGGTTGCTTGACTCGGTCTTTGAGCTAGGAATCCTTTTGTCTAGCGGAGATAGGAGGAGGAGAGAGATAGACGCAAAACAACTTTTCCATAAAGTCCTACCAAATTGGTAGGACTTTGGAAGTGAATGGGGTGGGAAAAGTTAATTGCCACATCAACAGACAACAATTATTGCATTCGATGACCTTGTCTGATAAGTTTCCCACCCCAACAAACAAACAACCAAGGTTTTTGGTATTTTGAGGAAAAGTTCCTCAATTCTCCTTCTCCTTTCTTCCTTTTCCACTTTTCTCCATCAAACAAATTGCGCCTTAATGTATGAGACAAAGTATATCAATTTATTGAAAAGACTAAATGAATTACCAAAGACATGTTATCACCTTATCCCAACTTAATAGGAACGGTTGCATAGATCCACACCATACAAAGTTGAAAAAATAAAGTCCAAACAGAATAAAGGGGAATGAAGAGATGAAAAGATGATAGATGCGAAAAAAAAATATGAGTAAGAGGAAAGAGACACTGAGGGGGCTAGACGAAAGGATTAATATGGCTTGTATTCAAGAGACTAAAAAGGTTAAACACATAAGGAGTTGGATTTTAAACTTTGGCATACGGAGGATAAAAATAATAGAAGTGGAGTGGGCATAATAATGGATAAAGATTTAAAGAATGATGCAATGGATGTTAGAAGATTTGGTGATAGAATTATATCCATCAAGCTTGTGTTGGAGAAAAAGGTTGTCAATATAACTAGTGCCTACACAACCCAAGTAGGATTGGACATAAGTAGTAAGTTACAATATTGGGAACACATGAATTAATTAGTACAAGGTTTTAGGCAAGGAGAAAAGATTATTATAGGGGTGATCTAAAAGGAAATGTTGGGAAAAGATCGTAAAGGCCAAGAAGGTGTACAAGGAGGATATGGTTTTGGAGAGAGGAATGAGGAGGGGTTTCAGTTTCAGTTTTTTTTGTGGCTTATAATTTATCCATTATAAACACTAACTTCGAAAAGAGAGAGGAGCATTTAGTAACCTCCAAAAGTGGGCATCATAGTTACCAAGTAGATTTCTTATTAACTAGAAGATCTAATAAGTTGTTATATAAGGACAATAAGGTTAACAGGGAGAGCCTAATCACACAACATAGATTAGTGGACATGGATATGTGTCTCATTACACAGAATTGTAAGAAAAGTGAGATTATTTGCCCTAAGATGAGTGGTGGAGTTTAAAAGGAGATACCTTCAAATCATTTATTGATAAAGTGTCCAAACAAGGAAAGTGGGACCTTGATGGAGACACTAATACAATGTGGAATGAGATGACTACTTGTATTAAGAAGATTTCCAAAGATGTCCTAAGCGAATCGAAAGAAAAACGTCATCCATTTAGGGAAACTTGGTGATACGATGATGAGGTTCAAGTAGCTATTAAGACTAAGAAAGCTAGTTTTACAACATGGCAAATAACTAAAGATGTAGAGGATCTAAAAAGGTATAAATTTTCCAAAAATGAAGCTAAAAAGATTTGGAAGAGTAAAGACAAAGAAATATGAAGGATCTTTATAAAAATCTAAGCTCAAAGAAGGGGGGAAAGCCATCCATAAATAGCTAAACTGAGAGAAAGGAAGAGTAGAGTTCCCAATCATATAAGATGTATTAAAAGTGAAGATGGTAAAGTCCTAATATTAGGAAGGATAAGATAGATGTGCAACAAAACTAGGAAGGATAAAGTAAGGAATGAGCTTATTAGAGCTGATCTGTGAGTTGCCCTGATCAATAAAAGCTTCGTGAAAGTCGATTGTGGTGGTATGGTCATGTCCAATAGAAGGTCTGAGGATGCCCTAGTAAGGAGAAGTGATCTGATTATGATTAAAGGAGCTAAAAGAGCTAAGGGCGGACCTAAAATTCCATAGGAGAAGTTGTGAGGAATGACATGCATAGTCTTGAACTTGTTCCAAGTATAACCTTGGATACAACCTATTGGAGGGCAAGGATCCATGTACCCCATTTAGCTGAGATTCTCCTAAATTACCAGGTTAGACTTTACTCAACTAATGAGGAGAGGGCGGGCTAAAGAAAGGGTAAAGCTATCGTTCGAGTGGTCTATTGTCACTATTAAGAAATAGACATGTTGGTACCTCCTACCAAAAAGGCGAAGGAAAAAGCGTTGTTTAGCATTTTTAGAGGTGGGGTTTAGAGAACTATCATTGTTTGAACAGCATCTTTGTCCCATTCGATAAAGAATAAAGGGTCCCCCCTGATGTAGATACGGCTGCCCTTACCTGGTTGGACCAGCATGACCAATTTGGGAAGCCAAGAGCCAAGAAGAACCGGTCCAGCCCAAGGTTTTGGTCCAACAAGGGTTGGAAATAAAATTAGTAGTTATTTAGTATTTTATTTCCTGCCTTTCATTTTTCAGATTTGAATGTAGGAGTTAAGATTTATTTCCTTGCATTGGTTTCCTTTTATGGTTGTTTCCTAGTTTATGCTAGTTTCCATTTCAGTTAAGTTTCTAATTTCTTGTTCCTATTTTCTTACATATATAGGTTATAACCGATGGAAGACTTAGAGTGATTTTTGTTTATTGAATGAAGATGTTGAGTTTGTGCACTAATGAAGTGTGTGATTCCCCTCCTTCCCCCTCTCTAATCTGATTTCCCCTTTCTTCCCTAAGGTTCTCCATCACCCCCCCTCCAATACCAACGTAAGCAATAGTTCCTCCAGCTTCAGGTCTGCAAGTGCCACTTCCACCTATGTATGGTAGTCCTTTGCTTCGTTGCTTGACACGGTCTTTGAGTAAGAAATCCTTTCGTCTAGCCCCCTCGGGGCCTTTTTCCTCTTACATCTTTTTTTTCTCATCTCTCATCCTTTCATCTCTTCATTCCCTTTTATTCTGTTTGGACTTTATTTTTTCTACTTTGTTTGGTGTGAATCCATTTAGCAGTTTCCATTAAATTGGGATAAGGCAACAACATGCCTCGGTAATTTATTTAGTCTTTTCAATAAATTGACATACTTTGTCCCATACATTAAGGCCCAGTTTGCTTGATGGAGAAAAGAGGAAAAGGAAGAAAGGAGAGGGAGAATTGAGGAACTTTTCCTCAAAATACCAAAAACCTTGGTTGTTTGTTTATTGTGGGAAACTTAGCAGGAAAGATCATTTAATGCAATAATTGTTGTTTGTTGATGTGGCAGTTCATTTTTCCCACCTCATTCACTTCCAAAGTCCTACAAAATTGTTAAGACTTCATGGAAAAGTTGTTTTGTCTATCTCTCTCCTCCTGCTATCTCCTCTCTCACTTTTATATATCACTCATTTTATTGGGGGTGCTTTTGTTATTTCTCCTCCCTCTCCCCTTCATCTCTGTCTCCTACTTCCACCCCCTCTTCGCTCCGACTCTCCTCCCCTCCTCGCCGGTTCCAACTCCCCCTCCCCCTCTACCTCCCTCCGTCCCTCTGTCCCTCTGTCCCTCCCTCTTCCCTCTCCCTCTACCTACCCCCAGCATCTCCCTCCCCCGCCCACGTCTCCATCACTACAAGACCACCCCACCCCTCATGGCGAACCTCCTCACTCTACTTCAAGTGAATCAAACTACGTAGATGGGGAGTTCCCCTCATGAACCTATGGAATTTTGCAACTCCATACGTAGTGGCCTTATCAATTGATCTGCCTATCCAACAATTTTTCACTTTCAAAAGCTCACACTTCTCTCCCTTAATCCCTCCTATGGTCGATGATTTCTATAACGTAGCATTCTCTATCCCTCTCTGTCTCCACCTAGCCTCCATGCCATCTCTCCACTTATGGTTTCTTAGAGATCAGACAAATCGGTAGCCCCTATCTCCTCTTCTTGAGCCAACCTCTACCACTAAAACTTCTAGCCTCCATCCCATCTCTCCACTTATGTCATGGGATCATCTAGTTGAAGATTTGAGAGACCGTGCCTAGCTGAAAATCTAAGTTGTCGACCACCATCAGTGGAGCTAACGAATGCCAGTAGCAAGCAGACAACAATGTTTGCTTATCAATCAACTTACGTGATGGAGGTCCGGTAAGGAAACAAAGAAATCCTTGAGAAAACTTAGAGTTGCAGGGGAGGAAGAGATGATTCACACAAGAGAAGGGGGAGTGGGGAAGAGAAATCACACATGCAAAGCCCTCATGCTTCAACCACACAAACTCAATTCATATTTTCATTATCTAATTTGTCCATTGGTTACAACCATTATATAGGAAAATAAAAACATAAAAGGGATATCAACTGAAATAGGAAACTATCATAAATAAGCAAATCGACACTCTTAAATCTCTCTAAATCCTACATGAACCTAACTTGCTAAAAGAAAGTGAATAAAATAAAATCAAAGACAATCTTCCAAAAAAGTAAACTCCTAAAATCCTACTAGGCCTAAAACCAATATGGATCTAGTCCATCTCTGTCTGGAAACCAAGATGGGTATGGATTGGCCCATGGATGTGCATCTGCATCTTACATATTACCATAAGCAAGTGACAACAAATATCATCAAATCCGTTCAATTTTCTTCCATTCTTTTTTGGGCGCGTCTGTTTTTGTAACCGAAAGAATGGCTATGCATGTCTTTCCTCATCACTTCTCCTAGGGTTATTTTAGGTCTGTCCCTAGCATATGGCAAACGTGATACTTCCATAAAACCTGGAAGAATCAAAGCCCAACAATGGGGTACCCAAAGTAAATTTCCAAAATTAAAAGCAATAAGGCCCCGTTTGACAACTTTTGCTTCATGGGAGTGTTTCTTTGCTGAAAGTGCTTTCATTTTTTGTTCTATTCTTGTGGAGCATTTTTGTGAAAGTAGAAATTTGTTTCATAACAGGAAGTATCAAGCGTTTCTGAATGCAAAAAAGAAGCAGAAACTCGTTCAAAAGGCACTTTAGCAGATACACTTGTGGCACTTCAATAACAACACTTAAAAATGTTGCACAGTACATTGGATCTAAGTAGGAATTTTGCATTGCAATATAAAATTACTGTTACACCAGTTATACTTGCAGTTCAAATGTATATAGACTTACTTACATTTAAAACCCCTTTATGGGTCAATAAGTTTAAAATACCGTAGTATTGATTCCCCAAGGAACAGGCATATTGCTGTTTCCTGGGGCCTTTCTTCTTCCATTTTGCAGGCCTCGCCCTCTTTAGGGTCTAGTCTTGCTTCATTTATTTAGTTGTATTTATTTTCTTTTTCCCCTTTTGGGCCCCTTGTTTCTCTTTCCTTTGCTACTGAGTTATTTATTCACCATTTCAACAAAAAAAAAAAACTAGTTTAAAATATCATAAATGCAACAGCTTCAACAACAAACTCAGCCTTATCTCAACTTAATGAGATCGGCTACATAAATCCATATAAATCAAGGTTAAAAAGTCCAAATAAATGTGACAGCTTCATTCTTCACAAACACATTATTGTGTAAAGATTTTCAGTCATTATTCGTGCTGGGTGCATGTCCACATACTGGGAACTTACCCAAACCAAAAGTTTACGTACTTTTCCCTTATAAAATTTACCAAAAAAAAATAAGTACTTATTGAAAAAGAAACTCAGATTTGGATGGTGCAACACATATTCCATGTCACTACCTATGCTATGCATGCCAACATGGAACTTCGGATGAAGAGTACAAAGTATGAGAAACAGTGGAAGAACAATAAACTGAATTCACATTTTATGGAGAGAGATAACCATTGCCTGAGAAGATGCCCTGTTGCTCCTTCTCCAGCTTCAGTGTCAACCCCACCACCGCAACCTACACCTACTGTCTCACCTCCACTAGCTGTGGCTTCACCACCATCTCCTATCCTGCCTCTCCACTATCTGTGGTGGCTTTGCCACAGCCGCCACCAGGTGTTATCACCACCACGACCACCATTGACTAATTCACCTCCTTCACATTTCCCTGCGTCATTGCCTCACCCTCAAGAAATCTCACTTTCTCCTCCTCCGCCTGCCAATGTCACTCCTCCGTCCTCCAACTAACCCCCGACGCCATCTACGAAACGACCAGAAAACTCTTGACGCCCCCTCCAACTCGTACTACACCTCCCCCATCTGGTTCTCATCAAGCTCCTCCTCCAAGCTCACCACCAGCACCGCCATCCCAACGCTTATCTACCCTTCATACGAACCCACCACTCCCATGCCCGAAATCCTTCAAAACCCTAACCCCTTCATTTCTGCTTACAACAGACCCTAACGGGCGTCGACCCAGCTGAGGTTCCCCTGGACGAGAACTCCACCCGATCCATCAGTATCTCCAGACAAGCCTTTCAGCGTGATGAGTGTGTCAACCGGAGGAGGAAGCAGCCTAATCTCGCAAAAGAGACACAGAGCAACAGCGGAACCACGCGAGAACACCTACACCGTCGGCGAATACAGCAGAATCGAAGCAACAGCAATTGTCTTCCCATGTGTTTACAGTATCGTCGTTGCATACGATCATCGTTCAAGCCATGTGTTTGCATTGTCGTTTAGGGTTCCAAAGCAGCCTATCAGCCTATCAGCCGCAGCAGATCTTGACATCTCCAATGCTTTTCGGAGACACCAGAATCTTGACATCTCCATTGCAGTAGGGTTTGCTCCTCTGTGTACCTTTCGGGCTCTCCCCACCCAAACCCTCCTTTAATCCCCACCTCAGAAACCCCATGTCTATCTCCAGTCACTTGCTCCGATCAACTTGTCCCTGCTACCAAGAAAATGGAGTTAAACGAGGGAGGAGAATAGTGTTATTAAAGCTGCAGATGAACCGGTTGGTCCGAATCGAATCGCCTGATCCAACGTTTGGGCTGTCTGGATATGGTCTCAGATTTCTATTTCAATTTCGTGCGGTCAAAAATTGAAACTAATGTGTTTGGTATGATTTTTCACCAAATTTATGAGAAATTGACTATTTGAAATGTTTTGTTGAAATCATTTTTTTTTTTTTTTTTTTGAATACCTCAAATTTATTTTGCATTTTAATAATACATGTTTGCAACAGGGGCAAATATGTCATTTAATCTAATATTACAACTACACCTATAATCTATATCTATTGATTTCTTAAATAAAAAGAAAAATGATAGAAGCCTCTCTCTCTCCAAAAATGAATAAAAAGAAAAAGAAAAAGAAAAAGATAGATATAATTATATTATTAAAGTTACAAAATGAATTTTTAGTTTACGAAGATTTAATTTAGGCTAGTAACGGGTTGATGGGGACAAAATGAAGGTATGCCATTGGATCTTGTGGCTATGTGGCTATGTGAAAATCGTCTGTTGACGCTGCATTGGTACAGTGAGTATCAGGTGGCTGGGATTTCCGTAGGATGCGTGTCAAATGCTCTCAATTGTTCAATATTCACCGCACATCACCGCTCACTAGTCACTATAGAGGATGTGGACTCCTTGTGGCTACACATGTCATGCATAGAGATAGAGTTAGGCTATCCCCGTATTGGAGAGGATTCGAATCCAATAAAATGCATCCCCATTGGGCACTAGTGCTATTGCTATCATCAACACACAAAGTCTTTTGGTCTTTAGTTACTACACCCAAATTCATTGGTGCCCTTCATATGTATGGAAATCATCTTCACTATTGTCATATATGGTCTCCTTAGGTCTTGTTTGGAATCTTGCTACTGTACATATTGCCTGTAAGATTGTAGACTTAATAGCTATCAAATACAATAAACTTCCAACCATAGACCTATATAATGTGTGGTCAATTGGCGAAGAGTTGTCACTGTTACCAAACTTACACCCAATCATCATGGATGTCACTCAGTTCTAGTTCCAAATGATTTTCAAGGTAGTTTTGGTATGATTTTTCTGTTTTAAAATTGGATTGATTCAATAAATATATATATTTTTTCCGAATTAAAACAAAAATTCGGATCGAATCCGAATTAAAAATAAAATTCGGTAAAAAACGCGCTTTTTTTCTAATTTGAATTTAAAACACGAATAATTCGGGCTAAACCGAATTATTCGGTACACTTAAACAGTATTTAAAAAAAAAAAATTTCATATATGAAACCCATGGTACCTACCACCGAAATAGTTTTTTTTTTTTTTTTTTTCATCTTCTTCTCCCACAAATTTCCGCCTCCTTCTTCCCATATTTTTTCTCCACCTAATTATTATGTAACAATCGTATAAATCTATTATTTGTTTCATTTATTCTCATAATTTTACCAGTTCATCATAAGATAGGGGATATATCAAGCCTTGATGGATAATTTGAGGTTCTGGGGGACCAGGACAGATTCATATCGTCGTATCAATCAATCTTCTTTTATATTGTTGCTTTAGTTTTGAAAAATTAGTACGTCTTAGTGCAATATGGGTCTTGTGAACCCAAGCAAAATGATAGTGAAAATCTTTTGTGGTCAATTTATTTATTTGTTTTATTGTAGTTGTAATATTGCTTTCACTCTTTTGGGGCCTAATCTATTTCATGAGTAGAAATTGGATTACAATAACCATTGTTTCCATCGCTCAATGATAATTTTTCGTAATTTTTTACTTTATTGTATAAAGTAATTTGCTCTTTCTAAGTATACAAATCAAGTTAATAACTTGATAAATAAAAAATATACAATAAACTATAAAAATAATATCCGAATTTTTTGCCTGATTTTTATTTTTTTAATCGAATAATTCTCGAATCCGAATCCGACTCCAATTTTTATTTTGTCAGTTTTTTTGACTGCTTTTTTTACCGAATCCTTAAATTAATCAATCGAATTATTCTGAGTAATTCTACGCCCGAATAATTCCCGAATCCTAATTTGCTAACTATGGCCTAGCCTACCCGACCCGATTTACTTACTCAACCCACGGATTCCCTCGCGCAAAAGGCATGCAGAATGTACAGTAACAGGTGGCTGTCGTTTATTGAGGGGAAAATAGTGTATGAGGAATGAGAATGAGGATGAGGTTTACATAATTGTATCATTTTATGAAAGATTTAAATTGCAATTAATTAAATTAGTTAAAGAAATGAAAGGAGATGCTTTTCCCTGTGTGCCTTGATGATTTTATTTTTTATTTTTTCGAGATTGTCTGCTCAATTGTCACCGTAATTTCCTTTTCTTCTGTTTAAATTCTCATTTCTACTCGTAATCTTCTGTTTTTGAGCTTTCTGCTTTATTCATAGTAGGTTTTCTTGTTTTTTCTAAATTATCTGTGTCCCCAGGACTGCTGATTATGAATTTATGTTTGAATTTGGAATCCTCCATGTTAAACGGACGAACATACCTAATTTAAACGAGTTGAAGCCCTATCTAAGGTAATTTCCCCTCTTTTTTTTTGATTTTTTAATTAAATTCATTGGGTTTGTTTTCTAATGCAATTGCGTTATTCGATGACGATGGTAATCCTATTGAGGTCTTAATTCGCAAGATTTGATTTTTGTTTTTCTCTGCTCTGTTGCGTTTGTCTTGTTTAGGGGAAGCTTTAAGAGGCGAGGAGAGCTTTCGTTGAATCGGTGGTCTGATATCATTTGAGGTGTTTGTGTGTTTGTAGGTTAAGAAGAGGTTTTCCAGAAATTACCGCAATTTGAAGGTAATGTTGGACTCCTGTACGATTGAATTATTCAGCTCTTCTTAAACCTTCAAAATTAAACGCTTTCTAAATCTTACAATGGGGTTGATCTTTATTTTTGGGTGGTTATTATAATTGGATTAACATTCAATTATCCCTTATTTATTTAGTTGTTTTAGAACATTTGGTTGGGATTTCTTGTTCAAGATCCTCCTGTGGTGTATTTACTTCAAACTTATGCAGATTTTGGGTGCTGAGTGCCACAAAATTGAGTTGTTTTTAAGAGGGTCAGTAATAAACATTAATCTCAGATGCTCTCTTCAACTCAACGCTTTGCATATTTTTAAAAATATGGTTACGATAACGGTGGATGGACGACCTTGTTTACTTCTGTTGCTTCAATGAAATCCATTGATCCAGGCTGCTGCTTTTATTAGCAAACAGAACTCTTGTTTCTTGCAGAGCCCACCTGTGTGGCTGCCTGCACGATCCCAATATCTGTCACATGGCAGTTTGGATGGGGCTGAAATTTTGTGGACGGGTAGACCCCAAGGTTCCTTGCTCACAACGTTGCTAAGTGGAAAGCTAGAGTTGAAAAATTCAGGAGTTGAGAAAGTGCACAGTAATGGTAAGAGTATCAGTATGCATGCAGGGCGTACACTGGGGGTATTTGATTGAATTAGATTCTGAATTTTGACATTTGGCTACTCTAACTATGTCCTCTCTATCCAACAGTTGGAATAACCACATACTTTTCTACATGGAACA